>NC_091754.1:33899404-34004404 GCF_043380555.1 Nothobranchius furzeri | reverse complement strand
GGCTCTCCCTCGCGCTGATCTGCGATTCTCCCTCGCGCTGATCTGTGGCTCTCCCTCGCGCTGATCTGCCGGCTCTCCCTCGCGCTGATCTGACTTGCTCTGGTCTGCGCGCAACGGCGGGCGGGAAGGGGGGGGGGCGCTTTTGGAAAAGTTGTGCGACACAACGAATCGATGACGCAATTCGTTGCCAACGCTTTTAGTAATCGATTTTCATCGAATTTATCGATTCGTTGTTGCAGCCCTAGTTTTGAATTTAATTGATGATGTCTCAAGGGACCATTCCTTTTAAAGTGACTCTAAGTTTTTACACTCAAACCAATTCCTTTAAAAGTGTGTTTCAGTGCTTGTGATGGTAGAAACTAAACCAGCAACTTCACATAAAACAGCACTCGGCAACCCTCTGCTGACCACAAACAGCACTTGGGGGTGATTCCTTTGAAGGAGCTCAGGATGTGCTGAAGAGGAAACAGATAGAGGCAGGAGAGACAATGCTGCTGATGGTGTTAAACAGCACCTTGGGGTTCCCTTTGCTCTGGGACACCAGGCTGGAGAAATAGGAAACCCTTGCATCTCTGACTGCAGAGTTAAAGGATGTCAGAAGATCCTTTAGGTGCAGCAGATGGACGTGGAGATGAGTTGTCTTCTACAAACGCTCAATTTTTCTGCATTGGCGCTTCAGGCTGCGAAGGCTGTCATTAAACCAGGGAGTAGAGTTCACTGCAGGAACTGATCTGGTTCTGACAGGACAGATGTTGTCCAGAATGGAGAGGCAGTGCTCGTTAAACTGAGAAGTTAAGGAATCTGGGTCGTTATCAGAAGAACAGGGTGGCAGCAGAAAAATTGCTAGCTGTGCTCTCATTAAAATAACGAGAACTAACCATACGGCGAGCAGGAGGTGGGGACGCAGAAACTGACAAGTTAAAGAAAATGCAATGGTGATCTGAAATATAAACGTCCTCAGGACAAACACTGTCAGCATTTAGACTCAGGGTAAAAACAAGGTCTAGAGTGCGCCCCCTGGTGTGTGTGTGGGGCCAGAAACATGCTGGGTAAAGCTGAAGGAGTCCATAAGGCTGGAGAAATTCATGGCAAAGAGATCAGAGGGATCATCAACGTGGACGTTAAAGTGACCAACAATCACCAGTCTGGACAGCTTCACAGTGGAGGATAGAAAGTCACTAAACTCCTGTAGAAGAACTGTTTGGACAAGGTGGACGATAGACCACAGCACAGTAGAACGGGTCCTTACGCCCGACTTTAATCAGCTGCAGTTCAAATGAAGCAAAGTAACCAGAGGTTGTAGAGCTACATGGAAGATGGTCTCTGAAAACAACAGCTAGGCCTCCACCACGACCAGAACCCCGGGGCTGGCTAAGAAAAGAATAGCCACTCGGGCAAAGTTCAATCAGAGCAGAATAATCAGATGTTTGCTGCCAAACTTCATTCAGAAACAGAAAATCCAGGCTTTTAGAGATAATTAAATCATTGAGCAGGAAGGGCTTATTGTTAACAGAGTGGGTATTTAATAGAGCCATGTGAGTGAGGTGGAGGAATCAGAAACTAAATGAGCTGCTCCACAGGTGATTCAACCACTGAATCAAGTGTGTTGGACCAGGGAAACCACTAAAACAGGCTGGATACCCGCCCTCGATTCCCGAAATTGAAAATCCCTGATCTAGGTCATGGTAATCCACAGGAGTTCAAATGGAGGCAACTGGACTTTGGTTTCTTGATGTTTCTTGATGTGGGCTCGTCGACATATAAATATTGGACAATGGGTTTCCATAGGCTCCAATAACACGTTTTTGAAGAAAAATGTGAGGTGGCCACCACCGCCATTTTGACCGCGTCACAGACTCCGTCAAGCCCAGACAATTCCACAAATGGAAGAGAGGTGGAGCTGAGGGTGTGGCTGTAAGGCTGAGATCTACTGACGACACCCGGTCGAGCTAGCTACAAGCTAACTCAAAGCTAACGCGGAGGTGGGAGCTAAGCTAACGGAGGTAGCAACCTAGCTACAACCGGAGTTAACTGTGCACAACATCAGAGCTTCTGAGTCAGAGATGCGCACAGCAGACAAGCGCCGCTGCGATCTGAGATGCCGCTGGGGAGAACCGGGTGGAAAGGTTTCTATCCCAGAGCTCCACAAGCCGGCAGCCCGCGCAGCAGACAGAAGCCGCAATCCGACTGAGATGCGCCAAGCTGCGGGGAGGGAAGAACGGGTGGAAAACAGAGGTCTCCTGAGAGCTCCACAAGCCGATAGTCGGAACCCAGCTCCACCAACATGTTATATTTCAACCCATTTTCTAAAGTGCAGCATTATGTTAAATGCACCGGGTTTTACCCTATTACATTTAAATTTCATGGTTAAACAGTACATGTTAAAATCTAAGCTCAGCTCAGCAGTGACCTAAAATACATAAATATAATTTTACTTACCGAAAAAATGAAGTGGAGACTCCTTGGACGCTCTATTAGTGCAATTAATGCCACAGCAAGTCATTTTGTCCAACAATGGCACAAATAATATCCAAAAAGTACACACAAACGCTACAACTAATGGTCTAAGTTGAGAGACTGAAAATGACGGAACAGTTTCCAAGCCAGACCGAGGCTTCACTGAGGCCTTTCCCCGGAGCTAGCTCTGTGGTCACGTGGGTCTGATGCTCATTAATTATACAGACTTTTAGGCTTTTAATACACTTAAACAGAAGAGTGAGAAAAAATTCACCCCCGTCAGAGTTGTCATGAGTGTAAACTAGATCATTTAAACAAAAAACATGTTTTGGTACCAGGCTGTAAACATGTTTACTTCTGCCTTGAAATTGGTATTTTTAACATGGGAGTCAATGAGGATTTGCTCGCTTCTGACACCAGCCCCCAGTTGATGAGGGTGGAACTGCAATTAATTTAACTTCCGCGTTTGCTTCAATTTTCCACCCGCATTGGGGGGCTTGTGTGGGCTGCATGAGAGCTGCTGGTGTTGGGGAGCTTCATTTCATTGATGGTATCATGAACTCAATGTACTGCTCTATACTGAAGGAGAAGATGCTGCCATCACTCAGTCCACTTTTCCAACACGACAATGATCCAAAACACACATCTAAAGCTACTGCTGCATCTTTGAAGGAGAACAGGGTGTACATGTATGTCTCCTGATTAGGGCTGGGCAAAACGATTATTTTTGTAATCGATTAATCTAGCGATTATTTTTTCGATGCATCGATTAATCTAACAATTAATTTGTTAATTTGATTAGATTAAATTATTGATTATTTCCCAATTATTTGACTTATATAGCAGTTTGATTATTACTAATTTATGTATCTCAATGAAATAAATGCTAATTTCTTCATTTGAACACATTTTAATTAAAAAATTCAAAAATAAAGTTGTTGTAATAGTAGTACAATCTTACGTTAGAGATAACATTTAACAAAAAATCATATGTTGTGCAAACTATTTATATAAATCAAGGAAAATTTATAACAAAAAATATATATATAAATAGCAGCAATGGCGTCTTTTAACAAACAAAATCTAACATAAGTAACCTAAGTAGGACTCTGTGACTAGACTTGTCCAAGCATCAGTGGTAAAGGAGATTTTGGATGAGGCCTTTTTTAGTTCGTTCCTTAGTTTCTCAACTGAAGTTTGATGCTTTCTCTCCATGCTTGTAAAATGGCGCCTAGAAGGCAGAGTGTAACCTGGTTGAAAAGTGGTCAGCATTTCTTTGAATCCTTCACCCTCAACCACAGCAAGTGGCCTCATGTCTTTCAGAATCATAGATAGGACGCTCTCAGTAAGTAAGTACAGCCACCTCTTGGGGGGTGCAAGGCGTTCTTTTCTGACAGTAGTCCTCCAGACTTTTCTGTTTGTTCCTGAAAACATAAATCACACAAACACACAGATGAATTAAAATTGTTACAAAAATATTTATGTAGAAAGCATAATATCAAAATAATAATTTGAAGATCTGTAATTCAGTGCTTTCTCAAAATATTTAATCTATAAGATTTGTTTAAAAAGAGATTTTTAACACACAATGCTGCACATTTTTGTAGTCATTAGATGGTGCAACTTAGATCTATAAGATCAACAAGCTAACGTTCAAACAGGATGAGGCATTAAACTTGACAATCAAGAGTCCTTTGTCATTTTGCTTTTGCAAGCACTTCAACAATATTGTAATAATGTCCACGACGGCTACATTTAGCAGGTGATACATTGTCTTTGTTAACATTTTTACTGCGGACAATTAGCGCTGTCCCACATTTTCAGCTCTGGCCGATTCTCATAATCAGCACGTGCGCATTCCGACTCATTTGACCATCATGAACCACAAATAAAAACCAACAAAACAGATAACAGCTGCTGCTATATGTTACTGCTAAGCAGCGTGGCAGCAGTGGGTCTGCTTGTGTGTGTGAGTTAGTGCATGGCTACGTGGGAGTGTTTGGATGTTATAAAACAGTGTTAGTAAAAAAAAAAGTTGAAAACTTACGGTGTTTTTTCGTTTGCCGAAGCTGCTCCTGGATGCCTTCGTTTGAGGTGCTGGTGCATAGCCGTCGTGCTTTTATGATAGGCCATTTCCACTTTACACAGCCAGCAACGACTGAATTACTTCCTTTTCCGTTAAAATAGTCCCATACCTTTGAACTGCGAGTTCGGGTTGAGTGATTTAAGTCGACTGCCCCGCTCATGTTGCCACTACTCGCCGCTGCCATGTTTGTTTCTGAACGTGATAACGCATCGACGCAAATTATTAGCGTCGACGTATTTTACGTGTCGACGTAATCGATTACGTTGACGCGTCGTCCCGGTGTCGGTACAGTATCTGCTCGGGTGCAAGATCGGCTCGGGGTCCTTCGACTGCAGATGACGTCAAAGTACGGCAAACCCACTCGGACAAAATACACTACACATCTATACTGTTCAGGGGTGGACCTTTAAAGCACCCGAGCGCCAATGGCGCTAAATTTTCTCACCGGGCGGTAAATACTTGACGACTTACCGCCCGGGTGGCGCCCAAGCATTATTTGTCATTTACACACAGGCTTTCACCTACATCATGGCCCCGCCCTGTAGGAAGCTGCCGTTTTCGTTTCGCGCGCGTGAACCTGCGCGCCTCTAGCCACGTACTGCACGATTCTAGTTATTGTCACGTGAACTATAAGTTCACTATTAAAGACGAAGTGGAACCACGCTAGAAACACACAAGCACGCAGGAAGATCGCGCCACCACAGGGATTGGATTTCTTGATGAAATCTCCGGCAAAACGCTTTAAAACTGGTGAGGAGAAGCGAGACAGTTCGAAACGGTATGAAGCAGAGAAGCATGTGCATAGGTGGAATGATTCTTGGAGGTTTAAAGAAGACGGAAGGTGCGGAGAATGGCCGTATTTGAGTTGAGTAGCGGCTCGCCTGGAAAACAGACGGAAGCAGCAGGGGGAGTGGCTGAAAGCCGGCGTTTAACGCCGGGGACACACCGGCCGCGGAAGCGCCGAGAAGCGAATGGCTCACGAAGTCCGGCCGCTGCTCGCCACTCCTCAGTTCAGATCAGACGCTCCCCATTCGAGGCGCGCCTCGGCTCAGCTTTTTCTTTTAATTACTTGGTGTCCTCCATTTCCTCAGCTCTCTTCCTCTACGAGAGAGAGAGAGAGAGAGAGAGAGAGAGAGAGAGAGAGAGAGAGAGAGAGAGAGAGAGAGAGAGAGAGAGAGAGAGAGAGAGAGAGAGAGAGAGAGAGAGAGAGAGAGAGAGAGAGAGAGAGAGAGAGAGAGAGAGAGAGAGAGAGAGAGAGAGAGAGAGAGAGAGAGAGAGAGAGAGAGAGAGAGAGAGAGAGAGAGAGAGAGAGAGAGAGAGAGAGAGAGAGAGAGAGAGAGAGAGAGAGAGAGAGAGAGAGAGAGAGAGAGAGAGAGAGAGAGAGAGAACGAACTAGTTTTTCGTTTTTCCCTGCATGATGGATGAAGATATCGCGTTAGCATTCACACTTGTTCAATTTTCAATTTTAATTCTGGTGCCTGTTAGCAGCTGAAACACATCCTCACGTGCTTGTGGATATCATATATTGTATACGGAGACATGACCGTAATAATAAGTAAAGGTTAGCAGCTGTAGCTTCAGTGTGCTCATAGGAAACGTGACAAAAGAACACAAAACACATTTCTCCTTATGGCCTATATAGTTGTCATCATCAACGTAACATGATTTACAGAATTCATGTGACCAACTAACATTTCATTTTCTACCACCGGATGTTTGGATCAAAATGTGAACCAATCAGATCTTAGATCAGGTGAGAGCCAGGCGTTTCCCATCATCCTCTATGTTTTGCAGCTGAGGGAGAGCAACTGCAGCGCCTTGCTCCAAAATCTGCGGCCGCCTTGATCTCACGAGGTTATCGTTGCCTACGTATGCATGACGTCAGAGCAAGTCGGCGTCAATTTGGACACAAATCTAACCGGCATGCACCGCTCGCCGATCACCGCTGGTCTAATCTGCGCAGAACTGGCTCATCTCGAACACAGCCAATGGCTCGAGTACAGCAAAGCGGAGTTGGTGATGTACTGCGTTGTATGCCGGAAGTATGCGACGACAAAATTGTGTTTTGTTGAGGGAACAAACAAATTCAAACTTGAATACGTTATTATGTTTGTGAATGTGTACAAAATAAAGGTTTATTACATTTAAAACGGTTCAGTTGTTATTTTGACTCGTTTTGGCAGCTGACCAGCGGGGCCGGTAGATTCTTGGCGGGGCCGGTAAATATTCAGAGTTACCGGCCCGGCTGGCCGGTTGGTTTTGAAGTTAATGTCCACCCCTGCTGTTGGAAAGAATTTAGCAGTTTCGTTATTAAAATAATGTTTCTTAAGACGTAAGTTTGTGTTTATAATAGTATTTGTAAAATAAAACACTATATTTGATTCATGTTGAACTCCTCTTTGAGCACATCCCTTGAAGGATCATAGGTAATAGCAACACCTGTGGAATTGTATTTGCAGGAAAGAAGTGTGTCCCGTTTATTGAAGTATTTGTGTTGAGTTTTTGACGTCTTGTCCATGCGTAGTTCAGTTACGCTCATAGCTGCTAGCCAAAGCTCTGGAGTTAAAAGTTTTCTGGCTTTACTAAAATACCTGTCTGTACTTATTTGATTGATGGTAGTTTTACTTTCTATTAGACTCCAAATGTAATCATTTGGCACGTTTCTAATTCATAATTTGTAATAATGTAATCGGCGATATTAGCATTAGCATTCCTATGGGTTTTTCCATGTATATTAGCATTGCGCTAACCACTCGCTGCCAAATTGCAGCCTTTGCCATTAGAAAATCTTCTTTTGTCACATCGCAATTTAATTGCACATGCAGTTAATCGTTCAGCCCTATTATACTTGCAGCTCTATGCTAAAAGTGTATTTTCAAAGAGGTAATGATGGATTTCTTTGTAAAAGTTGTCCATCTTTCCAATAGAAAAAATTTGCCTGGACCAACGTCACGTGATAACAACGTTACGTGATTACGTAATTCCGTAAGGTTCATGTTCAGCCAATCAACTACTTAGACGTCATCGGCAGTCGACGGACCCGAGCCGATCTTGCACCCGAGCAGATCTTGTACCGACACCGGCCCTACTCCTGATCTGAACCCAATCCAACACCTGTGGGGAATTCTGAAGCAGCAAGTTGAGCATCACTCTCCATCCAGCATCCAGGCTCTAAACCAAGTTCTTCTAGAAGAATGGGTGAAGATAATGTTGCAACATGTCGCCACCTTGTTTATTCCATGCCAGAAGACTTGGTGCTGTCCTTGAAAATCACGGCGGTCATACAAAATTCTAGATGTAGTAGTTTTTATTGTTTTTTTTTTTTTTTTTTTTTTTTTTTTTTTTTGCTTCAACCAATTTTAATAAAACTGAAGATTTTGTGATCTAACTTAATTCCACTCTATGGAGTTAAACAAGTGTTCAGTAAAACCAGCCTTGTGAACACTCTGGAAATTGTTCTTTTGTTGATTGATCTGCTGATTGAATTTGTACTTTTTAAAGGGGGTGTACTCATTTATGCTGAGCGCTGTATTCACTGTGATGGTGTTGTGGACCCAAACTACCAGAGGTCTCCCATTCAGGAAACCCGATATCCGATGTGTTAAGTCCCAGTCATACCAGTTTCTGCTCTAGCCGGACTGGAAAGTGCACTGAAACACTTGAGCTCTGGCCATAGCTCATCTCATGTATCAGAATAAACCGACTCTTTGTGTTTTATCTCTGTTTCAGATGATGAAACACGCCTGGGACAGCTACAGGCAGTACGGCTGGGGTCACAACGAGCTGAAGCCCCTCGCTAAGAAAGGACATTCCACAAATATCTTTGGTAAGTGGAACACCGACTCGTCTCTCCCTCTGCTGTCCGGCCCATGGGCACGTTGCTCACACGCGGTTGTAAACCACACACGGATGCACGCTTGACTGTACACACGAGCTGTCTTGTTGGCACTCAGACACACGTACAGTGTTTTCTCCTAATTATAATAATACATTTTATTTCAACAGCGCCTTTCTAAACACTCAAGGACACTTTACAGACAGATATAAATCACACAACAATAAAAGATGGAACAGCATAAAACAAACAGACGGATTGGAGCAAAGAGTAATTATTGGAATGCTAGACGGAACAGGTGGGTTTTGAGTCTGGTTTTAAAGAGAGTGAGGGAGTCAGTGTTACGGAGGTCAGGAGGGAGTGAGTTCCAGAGCTGGGGAGCAGAGCAACTGAAGGCCCTGCTCCCCATAGTGACCAGACGGAGAGGTGGGACAGAGAGGTAGATGGAGGAGGAGGACCTGAGGGAACGGGTGGAGGTTGAAGGATGAAGGAGGTCTGAGAGGCACGGGGGGCTAGGTTATGGATGGCTTTGAATGTATATAGCAGAATTTTGAATTGGATTCTGGAAGTGACTGGGAGCCAGTGGAGCTGCTGAAGAACAGGGGTTATGTGGCGGAAGGAGGGAGTTCTAGTAATGATGCGGGCTACCGAGTTCTGGAGAAGTTGTAGTTTATGGAGGGATTTGTGAGGAAGACCGAAGAGAAGACAGTTGCAGTAGTCAATACGGGAAGTGATGAGGCTGTGGACAAGCATGACGACAGAGTGAGTTGTGAGGTAGGGGCGTAGGCGGTTAATGTTGTGTAGATGGAAGTAGGCAGACCGGGTAATATTGTTTATGTGGGACTGGAAGGATAGTGAGGAGTCGAGGATGACACCCAGACTCTTGACCGCAGGGGTGGGGGAAACTAAGGAGTTGTCATTAAGGTTGTGTACAAGGTTATGTGATGATGCCTCCAGCAGGATTAGAACCACGAGATCAGTGAAAGAACAACAGAACATGTCATCACTGACGATCAGGACTGCAATCACATCAGCTGCAAATCTTTCATGTTAACAACCGAAAGGATCCTATCAAGAGCAAAGTAAACATTAGTTCTAGATTAATCCGTGTGAAGTGGCAGTGAGTGATCATATTAAACCGCTGTGACCAGCGTGGATCAGTCCAGTGTTTACACAAGCCTGCTGAGGTAATCAGGACTTTCCTGATATCGCATCGGTGTGGGCAGCCATCTTTTATTTCCACAGAGGGGTCAGTCTAATGCAGCCTGTCGTCTGTGACACTTCAGGTTCAGAGGCAGCTTTTATGATTTTCTCCTCTGCAGCTGACAGATCACACAACTTAAAGCGCACAGGAATCGTTTGTTTTTTAACCTTTCCTAGTGTCAGGAGTAAGCCTGTTATAAGGAGCCGTGGCTTGTTTTGTGTTCTTTTATTTATAAACGCGTTGTAGACTGTGAGAACTGATCAGGTGATGGATTACGCTGCAGCTGAGTAAAGCAAAGATACTAAGGCATTAGGACCTTTCTCCCGACCCAGAGTTGTCAAGCCACCCTTTTCCTGTCGAGAACCATGGTCTCAGATTTGGAGGTGCTGATCCGGGTCGGGAGAGAGGTCCTACCTCAAGTGGAGGAGTTTAAGTGTCGGGGTCTTGTTCACGAGTGAGGGTAGGAGGGATCGGGAGATCGACAGGCGGATTGGTTCAGCGTCTGCAGTGATGCGGACGCTGAGCCAATCTGTCGTGGTGAAAAGGGAGCTGAGCCAGAAAGCCAGGCTCTCGATTTACCGGTCGATCTACGTCCCAATCCTCACCTATGGGTATTGACCCATAGGTCAATACCTAGCTTTGGGTAATGACCGAAAGAACGAGATCGCGGATACAAGCGGCCGAAATGAGTTTCCTCCGTAGGATGGCCGGGTTCAGCCTTAGAGATAGGGTGAGGAGCTCAGACATTCGGGAGGCACTCGGAGTAGAACCGCTGCTCCTCCAGATCGAAAGGAGCCAGTTGAGGTGGTTTGGGCATCTGGTCAGGATGCCTCCTGGACGCCTCCCTGGGGAGGTGTTTCGGGAGGTGTGCCGGCAGGAGACCCCCGGGTCGACCCAGGACACGTTGGAGAAGTTACATCTCCAGTGTGGTCTGGGAACGCCTTGGGGTCCTGCCGGAGGAGCTGGTGGAGATGGCCGGGGAGAGGACGGTCTGGAGCTCCCTAGTTGGGATGCTGCCCCCGCGACCCGGACCCAGATAAGCGGAGGAAGACGACAACGACTAAGGCATTAAATATAAAGCTGACTTGTTGCTGAGCAGCTGTTTGACAACCAAACAAAAACACGATTGGTAGTTCAGTGTTGGATAAACTCTTCTGCCTCTTTTTCTGCTCATTTGTGTCCATCTTTTTTATCTTTAGGAGCATTTTAGTGATTTATGTCCTAAAGGGAGTTTTGTTATTGAGCCAAAACCCTGAAGCTGACAGCCAGGCGTCGTTACACAAGGCTACGGTTTAAATTGATCCCATGATGTCCCGCCCACTTTGCTCCTTCTGCTTTTCACTAATGTTGTCCAGGGCCCATGCTGTTTACAGACATAAACAGTGATCAGTTACTGAGAGGATTATTTATGAAAACGGTCTCAAATCACTTAAAGTCTCAGGGATGTAAGTGTAGCATAAAATCCTGGTTTTATGTCTGGAATCGGACACTTCTCCACTCATCTGATCAGACCGTTGTGAGACTGATCACACGCTTTTAATCCCAGGAATGTCTTCTGACAGCACGGTGCTTTTCCACAGATAAACAGGATCTTTAATGGTTTCTATGCTGTGAAACAGCAGCAGGAGTCCGTCCACAGCGATCAGCAAAGTTATTCATCATTGAGAACAAAGCTGGATGATATTGTTAAAGCATGCCGCAGAGAGAGCTATATGCTAACGAGCTAGCTCAACATCTGTTTACCAGCTGTTCATGACTGCATCCTACATGTGTAACAAACATAGTTTTTATTTGGCTTTCACAACTCTAAATGAAAGAACCTCCAAAACAACTAATATCTGAAAGACTTTATTTTTATTATTTCTCAATAATTAATTAATAAATAATAATTTAAGCAAATTATCTGGCTTCACTAATTCTTATACACCCCATAGCTGTCAGCGACCATGCTCCGGTTTCATTAACTCTGGTAAATAAGAAGACAATCCCACCAAGCAAAAACTGGAGATTCAATACATCACTGCTTAAAGACGAAGGTTTTATTGATTTTTTTAAAAAGGAGTGGGCTTTATATTTAGAACATAATGACCTGCCTGGAACATCAGCATCTGTTCTCTGGGAGGCAAGAAAGGCAGTGATGAGAGGTAAAATAATCTCTTTCTCATCACATAAGAAAAAAACGGAAAACAAACGTATTCAGGAGTTAGAAGAAATCATTAAGTCTTTAGAGGCATCCACAGAAGAAGAGTTAATGAGCAAATTATGTAAAGCTACATTAGAACTTCATGGAATCACTGACAAAAAGACACAATTTTTAGCACAAAGATTACGAATAGAAAACTTTGAACATAGTAATAAATCAGGTACATTTTTGGCTAGCCAGTTAAAAATTAATGAAGAGAAAACTACCATATCTGCTGTTAAAGACATTTGTGTCATCACGCTTAGACTACTGTAACGCTCTTTTTACTGGTCTCAGCAAAACCTCCCTCTCACGCCTTCAAGCCATCCAAAATGCAGCAGCCAGACTCCTAATCAAATCCAGCAGACGAGCTCACATCACTCCAGTTTTACAGTCCCTCCACTGGCTCCCGGTAGAATATAGAATTCAGTTTAAAGTTTTAGTCCTGACCTATAGAGCTCTTAACAACCAGGCTCCAAGCTACCTATCTGAGCTTTTATCCCCACACACCACCTCTCGGAACCTTAGATCCACATCTGAAAACCTGCTGGCTGTTCCTCGAACCAGAGTGAAAACCAAAGGGGACAGGGCCTTTCAGACTACTGCAGCTAGACTTTGGAACAGTCTACCTTCAAATCTCCGTCTTTCTAACATTGTAGAGATCTTTAAAAATAATCTAAAAACTCACCTTTTCATCCAAGCGTTCCCTCCCTAAATGTTTCAAAAAGATGGCTTTGTTTGGGTTCACACCTTCACTTTGCTTATACTCATGATTTTATTTTCTACGTTTATCACTGCTATTGTTTTTCTGATGTTTTTATTGGTTAGAGGTATTTGCCCTGATCTTTATCATGTTGTACAGCGCTTTGTGATTTATATCTGTGAAAGGCGCTATATAAATACACTTTTACTTACTTACTTAAAGACTCAACCGGGAATATAGTTTATGACCCTGAAAGTATAAACAACACTTTCAGAGACTTTTACCAAACTTTGTACTCACCACAGATAAACCCATCAGATAATGAGAACAATGAGTTCCTTGATAGGATAACGCTTCCTAAATTATCAGACAGCCAAGCTACAGTCCTGGACTCACCACTAACATCAGCGGAGCTCCAGGAAGCCCTTAAATCCACGATGAATAGGAAAGCTCCAGGTCCAGACGGGTTTCCAGCAGAGTTCTACAAAGAATTCTGGATCATTCTGGCTCCAATATTTTTCAGAATGGTGAGAGATATCGAAGAAAGGGGCAGATTACAGCCAAACATGAATTCAGCCAATAATAGTCTCTTGTTAAAACCAGGCAAATACCCTGCATTTCCTACCAGCTATCGCCCAATTTCCCTTATTAATGTTGATCTCAAAATAATTTGTAAAGCCCTGGCAAAAAGATTAGAGAAGGTAACCCCCTTCATAATACGCCCTGGCCAAACTGGTTTCATCAAGGGTAGACAGTCATCCACAAACTCACGTAGATTACTTAATTTAATAGATTTCTCTTACAGTAGAAACATAGAAACTAGTATATTATCTCTAGATGCAGAAAAGGCTTTTGATAGAGTTAACTGGAAGTTCTTTTTTACAACTTTACATAAATTTGGGTTTGGGAACTTCTTCATAAACATGCTACAAACATTATACAGTTCACCAACTGCACGTGTCAGGACGAACGACCAAATATCAGCTAGCTTCTGTCTTCAGAGGGGGACCAGGCAGGGATGCCCACTCTCCCCCTCACTGTTTGCTATCTTTATTGAACCACTAGCAGCAGCAATTAGGCAAACAATAGGTATTAAAGGGATAAAGTGTAAGAAAATAGAACATAAGATCAGTCTTTATGCAGATGATGTTTTACTCTTTATCTGGAATTCTCAATCATCTCTCTCTCATTCAATAGAACTGATACTCTTTTTCACAAGTTTCAGATTACTCTATAAACTGGTTAAAATCCACAGTTCTACCAATTAATTTCTCTTTTGTCAATTTACTTAATGCACAATTGGAGTCAGGGAATATCACATACCTGGGAATTAATGTCTCTCCCAAGTTAGCAGATCTAACAAAATTAAACTACATCCCACTTTTAAAGAAAGTGGAAGATGATCTTGCAAGATGGAAATCCTTTATGATATCACTCATGGGGAGGGTTGCAACAATTAAAATGATGGTCTTACCCAGAATGAATTACTTATTTTCAATGATCCCAAACAAACCACCAGCTGACTGGTTTAGATCTCTGTACTCCTCAATTACCAAATTCCTTTGGCAGGATAAACCCCCACGAATTAGCTTAAAAACGCTTCAGAAGACCAAAGAAAGAGGAGGACTGGATCTACCCAACTTTTATTATTATTTCTTAGCCAACAGGCTGCAATATATACCAAGATGGTTGCAAGATAACCCACTAGATGAGTCCTGGTTAGATATAGAACAGACACTTTGCAATACGATAGAGCTTTCAGACTTACCATTTATTAGCTCAAGCATAAGAAAACATGAAGGCTTCAAAAGTATTTGTATCAGCACCTCTCTGACAGCATGGTGGGAGTATCTTAAAATGACGGAGTCTTCACTAGTACCATGCAGACGCACACCTATCTGGAATAATCCTGATATTTTGCAAAATAATAAAATGATGAACCTCCCGGACTGGAAAAATAAAGGAATCCTATACCTGGAACACATATATGAAGGATTGGACTTCATCCCATTTAATAGAATAGTCTCCCAATTTGGAATAGATAAGAATAGCTTTTTAGAATATCACCAAATTAAATCTGTAGTAAAACAAAAATTTAAGCTCAATAAAATAGAATTACAAACTCCACCAAGGGTATTAGACTTCTATATTCTCAAACCCCCCAAACTACTGTCTAAAGTATATAAGACACTGTCCAAAATAGACGATAGAATAGCAATCCCTATTGAAAAATGGGAGGTGGATCCATCAGTCAGCTTTGACCAGAACTTCTGGTCCCAAACTTGTTTAAAAACTTTTAAAATGATCAGAAACTCCAATTTACAATTAATTCAGTACAAAATTCTGCACAGAGTATACTATATAGGTCATTGGATGTTCAAGATGGGGTTTGTGTCGTCTGACACCTGTACACAGTGCACAAACAACATTCCTGACAATTACATTCATGCACTGTGGTCCTGTACACCTGTCCAGGAATTTTGGGGTAGAGTGTGTGAAGACCTGTCAAAGTCTCTGAAATGTTATATCCCAACCACCTCCTCTCTTTGTTTACTGAGAAACCTGGACCATGTCCCGATTGAAACATCTTTGGCTCACGTGGTTCTGACTGCCATATGCATCGCTAAGAAAACTATCCTCTTGAATTGGAAAAATAGAGAAACTCTGCATTAACCAGTATAGAAATCTTTTGTTAGATCATAGTGCACTTGATTTAGCCTCTGCTTCCACTTCAAATCAATCTCTCTGGGCTCCTTTGATCGTTTCCATCACATAGCGATGATGGGAGACCGTTGTTGTTGTCCTGCGGGATGATGTGGGTGGGGGGGTCGAGGGTCTGAGTTTGGAGTATCCGGATGTTCCCTGGGGGTGGGTTCACTGGGGGATGTCTGGGACCGGGGGGGGGGGGGGGGGGGGCTTACCTTGCCCCCCTCTGGAGTTGCTTGGGTTACCTCGGGGGGTGGACTACTGGCGGTTGTGAGTGGGGCCCCTTGGAGGTCTTGGCGGCGGCCATGGGTCACTGCCTGGCGGCTGCATTGCCCCTTGGCGGGTCTGGGGGGGACACAAATGAGCCACTTGAGGTAGGACCTCTCTCCCGACCTGGAGTTGGCAAGCCACTCTTTCCCGGTCGAGAACCATGTTCTCAGATTTGGAGGTGCTGATCCTCATCCCAGCCGCTTCACACTCGGCCGCAAACCTACCCAGCAAGAGCTGAAGGTCAGAGCTGGATGAAGCTAGGAGGACCAAATCATCCGCAAAAAGCAGAGACAAGATTCTCCTGCCACCAAACTCGAAGAACAACGCCTTTAATTAATTAGATTATTTTTTAATCGGGTCCCACCCCTAATTAAAACACATTCAGTGAAATCTCAGAGAAGTGGCTACAAACACAGATGGACCCAGGCAAAAATATTATGGCCTGCCAAAAGATGACCGAGAGCCCTTTTGGGATAAATTACCCAAATGTTTTCACCTACTGATGAAAACATTTGTGTCGGCTGGACACATTTAAATGTTGATTGTTTGGAGTGAGGTCTCATCCAGATGGCTGCAGCATCCAATCACAAACCACTTATTTAATCAATATTCTTCATGGCTTTTAATCATTTTAGAGCAACTGGAGTCATTTCTGCTCTCCATATGAAGGCAGAACCCTTAATGGCTGATGTGTAGCTTTTCCTTTCTTCTCCCCAGCATCTATCATAACTTAACGTGATTCAGAAAAGTGCTTTGCCTAGCAGCCGTCTTTAAGTGTCGGCTGATAGCAAGTCTGGAAAATAAAGCTGTTAGATTAAATGCTTTTTAAAGGATTTGTGCTGCAGCACAGTGAAGGGAAAACAAAAGCTATAACATTGTAGTGGTCTTAGTGCCGGGCTGCTCCCTGTACGCCTGAACAGACCGGTCCTGACAGGAAGTACGGACGTAGTAGTACGGAAGTAGTAAGACATCGAACTCTCGTGCAGAAGACTCGAGTTCGATTCTGGATGTGAACATAGTTCATTTAGAGTTTCTTTTTTACATTAATGGTATATTTTTTTACTGTAAGGTGCCCAAATTTTTATTTGAGACTCACCGAACAGCATTGAATTCACAGATAAAAAAGATGTGGGTTCAACTTTCATTTTGGAACAATTTTTCAAGCAAGGGAAGGGAATGATCTGAGCATGCAGGAGGACTGACCCATCATAAACCTTTGTCGGCTGTGCTGAAGAGAAAGGTACAGAACCAAATTATTTAATTAAATAGCTGCGCGTTCTCCTGTCCTCTGTCCTCCGGGCCACACACACACACACACGCACGCACACACACACACGAGACTGTCTCAGCTGTTATTTTCGTTAAGGAGTGTGCACGTACAGCATGCGCGCCTCGTGCACGAGCCTACTATTGAAGCTGCCATTACGCTTTTGGCCTGAGGGGGCAATCGCGAGCATAAAAATTCAAAACTCTGTAAAGTCCCTTTAAATGAGTGCTGAATAACCCACATAATTACATTTTTGTCTAGAATTTGCTAAAGGAATAATTTGGTCATTTTAGAAGTTCTAAATACTAAACAGTTGTTAACTTTCTGAACAGCCTTTGTTTAGAGAAATGGAGGTTATATCCTTAAGTGCTGAAGAACCAGGGGCTTCTTAAAACAGCCAGAGCTTGTTGCTGCCATCTTGAACCTTTAGGGTTTCATGGTGGTTGGTGCAGATGATGTTTTTTAACTCGTGGCAGCCCATGGAACGTAGCGGTGATGTAAGCAGCTGGAAACATGGCTTCTCTTAGTATGAGCTTAATGAACAGTCAGTCATAAAAGTACAGCATCCTGTTGAGGATTTAATTGATCTGACAGGAATAATGTACTAACCCTCTGTCATGTCACCACAGGGGTTCATGACTAACATGCTCAGTAGCTTACCTGTTTGATTGATTTACAACCTGTTGTTGCTCCCACACAGCCTGTACCTCCAGTTCTTTGTGTCATAACTGTGATTTCATGTGTGATGGGTTAAGGCTCATTCATTTAGCTTTTGTAAGATTAGAATATGGGTGGTTGGTACAACCTAAGAATTATATCCTCGAAATCGATCAGAAATATGCATTTTAGCAAAAATCTGAACAGTAAATGTCAGAAAGTATTACTGTACATCAACATCCAACTGGAGACAAAATTCAACAACTGGTCCCCGACCACATGTCGTGTTTAGGGTTAGGGTCTGCAATCTGGATCTCCTTCCAAGAGAGTAACTAATTAACTATTAGTTATTAATGTAGAGAAGATGAAATATTATTAGACTTTTTTCTGCTCCTTTTGAACAATTACATATAAATAGCTTTTAATAATTTGGCTTTTTATTGTTTTTTTATTTAGATGTTTTCTCTTGTTTCTTATTGTATGTTTTACTGGGCATATTATTTTTTAATTGCCCATGTTCTAATAAAATCTATATTAATTTGTTACATTGAGTAACACAATTACCCTTATATTTATTTATGGAGTAGTCTGAAACAATTAACACAACAATGTGGTCACAATCGTTTTTTGGGACAATAGCGGAGACGTCCATACATGAAGACACAAGGGCAAGAGCAGGGATATTCTAGAAATCTTTAGTAAATATATTTGTTTTATGTTTTATTATTTTCTGCATCAAACAGAACTTGATTCATTCTCCAACATTTCAGAAATGAACCACTGGGTTCAAATGAAACAACAAACAAGTCAAACATTTCATTTGGTGTTATTTCTGACACCCTTCAAATGTGGCATAAATATTTGACTCTAGAGTTGCTCAGAGACATTAAACACTCATATATGAACCCATTATGTATTTTATTATTACATTATGTGTCCTGTAGGTTTTCAGTACCTTTTTTAGATTTTGTGAGTTTTTGCAAAGCGTGTTTTTCTCAGCCTGAGGCGTGGTGTTGAACGAGGAAACAGATGTTTTACTTTGTTAAATCTTCTTAAATGTTTAAATGTTTTGTCCTAACCTGTTGTGAATGGAGAGCTTTTGAGGGATGGCAGGTTGTGTCAATTACGTTTTAGATAAAAAAAATAAAAAGCAATTATCTGACATCTTCTATTTATCGATGAAAACAAATCAATATGAAATAATCGTGATGCATCAGGATATCTAATCGAATTGAATCGTTGACCCAATAATCGTAATCGAATCGAATCGGGAGACAAGTGAAGATTCACACCTCTATCAGCAGGCCCGAACAGTTATGCAGTTATGCCAATCACAGAACTCTATTGCTTGGCGTGACTCAACTCAAAGGGAGCAGAAAGTGTTTTGCTCAACTACAAAAGAGTGTGATGGATGAAAGTGGTTTTACTAAGGCTTTAAATGAGCTGGCACTCAAATAACTTCATGCTAATGACCCACATGAACATAATCCTCTGTTTAGTGGATGCAATTACATCATGAAGTTAGCTTAACATGATAGATTACTTTTGCTTGGCAAAATACAATAACTGGTAATTTTATGAATGACCCCAGATAGAATTTAAATAATCTTACATTAATTATAACTAAAAGTTCCTGGGAGATATTTGTGACATGTAGCTGTAACTCTTTACTGCTTATAGATAAATGATGTGAGTCCTCGTTACTCCCACGCACCCTCCAGGATCCCCCTAAGGACACAGAGCTGGTCCAGTGTTCCACGGCCAGCACTAAAACCACATCACTCCTCCTGAATCCGAGGTTCGACAATTCGATGGACCCTTCTCTCCAGAACCCTTGAGTAGACCTTACCAGGGAGGCTCAGGAGTGTGATCTCCCTGTAGTTGGAACACACTCTGCGGCCCCCCCTTTTAACTCATTAACTGCCATTGACGACAAAAGTCGTCATTTTAAATCCAACCGTTCACTGCCATTGACAACTAAAGTACTCTAACCCTCGCTGTCCACCCTGGATCAGGCCACATTTAGCCAGACATAACCTGACACAGCACTTATGACAACATGACGCGTTTTATCATACAAACTTCATTCTGATGTTATTGTAGTAAACATAATATGGAACACCCCACTTTTTTACCATGTTGTTTATCAGTAGTTTTATGTCCTGCTTATGAATTATTTTTCATTTCTTTTCCCTGAAACACACAATTATCTCAAAGTCCTCTTAGTTTTACTCCATTTCAAGCACTCCTTGTTCTTTAGGTTTGATATAATTCGGTGAAGCTCTAAACCTTGGAGGGAAATCCCATTCTGCTTTAAGCTGCCCATCAGAAACCTCTGTGGCCCTCTTTCTTGCTGCTTCTTTTCCGATTAAATATTTAGTGGGGATGCAGGTGCCAAATTGGACAGCAGGAAACTGGAGGACATGACTCTGCTGTGGAGTATAGCAGCAATGTTCCAAAACCCAACACGTTTTCACATTTTAGCTGTCAGACCCAAGCTTTCTGTCCCCACAAACTAGGGATGTCCCGATACAACTTTTTCACTTCTGATACGATACCGATATTGCAGCCTTCAGTATTGACCGGTACTGATATCAATCTGAAATCAGCACAAATCATGCATACTTTTGCCTATTTCATAGTGTGGAATGTTTGAAAGGCTTGATCAGGTGATATTACTCAATCGGAGAACAAGAGCCAATAACAGTAAGTATAAAAAAATGACATTTTTTTTCTTTACCATTGTTTGCAAATATGTGAACCTTAATGGACTGCTTATATCAGAGAATTTTGATGCTGTCAGATATAATCCAATACACTGTTTTAGGGCCAATATTGAATTACTTTTGATGTTGACATTAGAATGGGACATCCCTACCACAAACATCTTTTGTTTTCATCAGTGAAGTTTCCAGATGAGGATTAAGTATACATCAGCTGGGCGACGGTGGCACAGGAGTTAAGTGCTCGCCCCCTTAATCGGAAGGTTGCAGGTTCGAGTCCCGCTCAGTCTGTCGCTGTTATTGTGTCCTTGGGCAAGGCACTTAACCCACGTTGCCTGCTGGTGGTGGTTGGAGGGACTGGTGGCGCCAGTGCTCAGCAGCCTCGCCTCTGTCAGTGCGCCCCAGGGCAGCTGTGGCTACATCGTAGCTCATCCCCACCAGTGTGTGAATGTGTGTGTGAATGGGTTGTGTTGTAAAGCGCCTTGAGGGGTTCCATGACTCTAGAAGGCGATATATCAAATACAGGCCAATAACCATTTACCATCAGCAGTGTGTAGCTAACCTGCTACATACGTCTGCACAGTACTGCTGGGAACGCTGGAAACTGGTCTGCCTGTGTTTTTTGTCGTTTTACACACCAGGCCGATCATCAGCAGAAGCATGTTTGTTGATGCTACCTTTGATTGTTCAGTTCTTATCTACGTTTATGTGTAGACATTTTCTTTTGACCTCATTGAGCATTTGGCAGTTATTCTGTCAAATAAGAACACAAATAGGAGATGAAGAAAGAAAATGCACATTTCATCATAATTAATTCTCATTTGCACCAGTCACAACTCAAGTTGTCTGTTTTTATGGTGTATACCTCTTTTCTCTAGGATTTCTTTCCATCTGAGAAAATATTACCTTAAACTTGTTGAATTGTAAAAAAGCAAACTGTGTGTCTTTATATTCTGACTTACACCTCTCATTTATTATTAAAACATGGTCTGTTTAGCTCATCTGTTTGTGAGCAGTATAATCCCAGATTGGCCCTGTTGGGGTTATTAGGAGCGAACAATTAGTAAGCTTCTACTTACTTTTGGATTCTTCAATAAATTCTGTAAATATGGGAATATTTACCGATGTATTAATTAATTAAGATACTCTTTAGGTATCCCGGGGCACCATCCCCTTCAACCGGGGAAAAAATTGAATCCAAAACTCTTTCTTGTCAGTCTTTCTTGAAGTTCGTAGAATCCTTGGAGCAGAGATTTCTAGTCAACACAAGAAGTCGCTTGAGGCAAAAATCTGAATTTTATAACATTTAATTAACAATTTGTCAAATGAATAAACAGTGAAATAAATGAATAATAACCATGTGATATAATAAGATGGATGTGTTTGCTTGTGATGGAGGATGTATGAATGGGGTCCTCCATTCTCACAAAGGAGTGGTGTGTGTGTGCGTGTGTATGGATTCAAAATGGAGTCTTGAATACAAGATGGCTGACCCCTTTGTTTGGCTAAAGTGAGGGTGGCAACTTGCACTTTAACTTCCAAGTCACTTAGAATCAGAAGTAACTTAACCTTAAAATCACTCAAAACACTTCAAAATGGTCATGAAACAACACAAAAGATTAATCACGAATTAATATCTTTTTAGTTTATCAGCCTGGCCATGGCCGAAACCATTTTAAGATACCAAACAATGATCAATAAGCAGTTTATTCTTTCAAAATGACCCGACGGACGTATTTGGGAACAAAAAAGGAACTCGTCTGGTAATTTGAAGCAATAGCGCGTTTTTATTGCTTATTCTACTCTATAAAGGAAACGGGAGAAGGAAGGAGAGAAAGAGATGAATTGAGTTTCTGATCACCAGAACAGTGAAGCGTCCCTCACTGTTTTGATTTGATGGTTCTCAGTGTTTCTCCGCAGTTTGGCGTCGTCCGTCGGTTTGATGGCTTTCTCCGCTGTTTTGGCGTTCTCCGTGAGTTTGACGGAGTTGCGGTTTTCCCCAACCCGGTTCTGTGGTCTTCCCTTCAGCAGCTAGGCAGCGAGCGGTTAGACAGACCTGATGGGCTTGCAGCTTAGCTTTCCAGCGGTTCCGTGAGCTACGCTGGAACACTTAGACTTCCCGCGTGCTCAAGTTAGTCGGAGCGTACGACGAGCGTGTCCTTACCGCCAGGTATCCTGGGCAAAAGAACGAAGTTCCTTTGTCTTTCCTGATGATTTATAGTCTTAGTTCGCGGGAAAAATTCCATGGCCTCCCGCACATGCGCAGAACGTGTTTCTGGTATTAGGCGGTGACATCATCCCAATGCTTCCGTGTGCAAAGCATCATGGGAAATGAAGTTTCTTGGCGCTGATGTGATTATTTGCTTTTCAGAGCAATTTAAGCACAGTCATTTTGGAGAAAATCACTGCATAGTAATTTCCTCATGAGGTCAGACCCTCAACAGCCCTACGTCCTGGCGTGCCTTGTTGGTAGTGAGTTTGACATGTTTTATTTGAATAGGTCCAAAACAACCCTCGCAGGACATCCAGAGCTGGTTTAAATTGGTTCCTTTGAGTTTCAATGCTTTTGTCATCCATCTAACTTCACCTGCCACCATTTAAGTTTGGTTATTAGTTTAATTTTCTTTGTACGGCTGAAGGAACGTCATCAAAAGACTTGAAATCAGCCCTGACAGCTTTGACTTTGGCGTCAGGCCTGGAAACAGGCAATCAGGCTGGAGCTGAGCCATAGACACAGCCAGACCAGTCACCCTCTGGGGCTGAGAGCTGAACACAGCAGATGTTAAATTCTGCTGCTAAATCACTCTGTAACCAGTTATCAGTCGGAGACACTGGTCTGAACTGGCCTGGGGAGTAGACTTGGCTATGTTCATCTCTGCTTGGCTTGTTATGGAACTGTGTCACAGTAGAGCCACAGAGAACACTTTCTGTACTGTTCAGCACCCTGTCACTTTGACTAAACATACTTTTAAATATATGACAGACTAAATACTAAAAACTGAGCTGACAATACCCTAGCCCTATACCCTAAGGTGAGGTCAGGTAGAAACTATATCCATTGCCCCTGTTAGAAGCTGACAGCAGACAAAAACGTTAAGATTTTCCAAACTCAAAGGTTATCTTTGTAAACAACAGTAAACCTTTTCAACCAAACAGCTTGCGGACTTTCCCTCCCTTTCATTGGAAATCTAATTATAAAGATCTTTAGCTTACAGGTGTAAAGAAAGTCTATTTCTTTTGTAATACATAATTAAAATGTGAAATTATACGTAACATTAGTTCAAATGCTTTCATAGCCATGATTCAACAAAGAGAAAACAATGCTGTGGACATTAAAACCACAAAAACAAGAAAGTGAATATGGCTGAAAGAAGTTACCAAAGGCATTTCTGAGAAATAAAACATCTGCAGCTGTCAACATTAACATAACATAAGAACAAAGACACGGTCAAGGTGTGGCTACCTGGAAGGTGCAATCCCCTTGAAATCTGAAATGTGTTGTTTTTCATTACAAGAACCAGCCAGGGTAGCTTTCTGGGGCCATTTCATCTATAAAGAGAGAAAGATGTAATATAAAATTACTTGTGCTTTAATAAAGGAGTAGAAATGCACAAAAGCTCCAAGTTTTTAAGACTCACAGCCATCTTAAAAATGCCCGTCCAAGGACTGTCCATTGTCTTCCATTCTATGAGGAAGAGTGGAGGTTGAATAATGGAACGGCATTTCTCAACCTCGTGTGAATTCACATCAGAGAGCGCCGGAGCTCGTCGTCTAATGAAACTGGCATGGAAGCTGAGGGAGAGATGTGTGTGTGTGTGTGAGGGAGAGATGTGTGTGTGTGTGTGTGTGTGTGTGTGTGTGTGTGTGTGTGTGTGTGTGTGTGTGTGTGTGTGTGTGTGTGTGTGTGTGTGTGTGTGAGAGAGAGAGAGAGAGAGAGAGAGAGAGAGAGAGAGAGAGAGAGAGAGAGAGAGAGAGAGAGAGAGAGAGAGAGAGAGAGAGAGAGAGAGAGAGAGAGAGAGAGAGAGAGAGAGAGAGAGAGAGAGAGAGAGAGAGAGAGAGAGAGAGAGAGAGAGAGAGAGAGAGAGAGAGATGTGTGAAATTGTGATGGATGAAGAGACGATGCGAAGTAAAAGTTCAGTTGAAGTTAGACGTATGTAGTGTGAATTAAGTCATTAGAAGAAGAAGAATGTTTGAGGTTTGGTTTAGTGGGGTCTGCATGTGGATATCCTGGCCAATCTGTGTTGGGATTTGGGATGCCAGAAACTCTTTATCTTTCTGTTGGTGGTGCCAGTTCTGTGTCGTGACACAGACGGGGTTGTGTATAAGACTGCAGACACCTGAGGTCCAAGAAACCAGCAGCAATAGACAGTGACAGGGAAACACTGCACAGCCTGATGAGGCTGGTGGCAGGTAAAGGCAAGCTAGAAGAGGTGATCAACGGGAGAAAGACCCTTAGTGTGAACCGAATGCTCCAGAAATAGAAGTAAAGACTGAAAGTGTATGCACAGATGGGTGGAGGAGAATCTGTAAACCAGGGATTGGATGGAGCGATCAAAGAAAGATTAACAAAAACACAGGCTGACAGTGATGAATGAGAACAAACAGATGGTTAGGTAGAGGAGGGAGGGGCCGATGGAAAGATGGTGTGAGTGATGGAGCAGAAAGGAGATGGAGAACCAAGTCTTTTCAGGTGTGATCACAAGGCTATTTCCAAAAATGCAAGAGTGCAGGATTTCTCAAGGTTAGAAACACTCATCTAGAGCTAGTCAGAGAAAGTTAACTCACTCTGCAGGTTAGACTTACTCTGTCCTGAAATTACTATGCAGTAGCAAAGACAACACAGCTTTTGTGTTGGGGGAGAAGCTGTTACAGGTGAGTTGGGTACCAATGGACCACATTGTTACCCTTGCAGATTTACTGGGGAGTCGTGGGAGTCAGTTAGCCTGGCGCTTGTGTGTTTAATGGATCTGGAGAAGGCGTGTGTCCATGACCTTGAGGGGTCTAAGGGTGCTGCAGGGTTTTAAGGGCCATCCAGCCCCAGTGCTACCACAACAATAGCTTGTTTGCATTCTCGGGACAAAGTCGAGCTCTGTGTCAGTGTGGGCTGCTCCTTGTCTCTTATCCCGTCTGTGGTGTTCATGGCCTGGAAAGACAGCTGTTTAGAGGAGGTTGTCTGGTTTAAGAACCTGGGGGTCTCATCTCTGAATGTTGCTAATGATGTGGTTCTGCTGTGGTAGTAACAGCTGAGACTGTGGCAGAGGACCCTGGTGTCAGGTGGTGGAAAGCCTGTCAAGTTGGGAGTCTTTGCCTCTTGTGGACGAGTTCAAGTGTCAGGGTGTCTTGTTTGATGGTAGGAAACAACCTGAGATGGACAGGTGCATATGATCTTCACCTGCAGCATTAATGGAGTTGTTCCAGTTTGCTGTTTTAAAGGGGAAGCCGAGCCAAGAGGTGAAGCCTTCATTTTACTGGTCATAAGACCTGGAGTATGACTGAAAGAACAAGATCCTGCATAGAAACACCTGAAACACCTGTATGACGGCTGAACTCAGCCTTGGACATGATGTAAAACGATCTGCATCAGTTAAAGTGGTTTGGGCGTCTCCTGGTTGTCTTCTTCTGCAGATTTCTCTGGGATTTGATTGAGGCCCGGGAGCAGATCCAGGACTCACTAGAGATATTATAAATCCTCTTTTGCCTGGGAAGGCCTTAGGATTCTCCAGGGAGTGGGATTGTGTCTGGGTTACCCTTCTGAATCGGTTAAATCTGCCCCTTGCCCTCCTTTGGTATAAAAAGATGGATGAATGGGTAGGAGACTGAAAACAGTCATTGCGTGCTTCCTACTGACCACAAAACAGTTTAGTCTCTAGTACATGTAACATCCTGTTTTATAGCAGCGTGTACAAGTCATGGACTTTCTGCATAGTCAGCATCCCCAACATCCCCATGGCATTTCTCATACTCTGCTTGATTGGTTCCGTTCATATCTCTCTGGCCGTACTCAGTTTATTCAACTCAAATCCTTCACTTCCCGTCCCTTCCCTGTCACTACCGGCGTCCCCCAAGGCTCTGTTCTCGGTCCACTCCTTTTCATCACTTACCTTCTTCCCCTGGGAAAAAATTTCCGTAAATTTGACATCCATTTTCATTGTTACGCGGATGACACCCAGCTCTATGTATCCTCCAAACCCTCCTCTTCACTCCCCCCTTCCTCCCTCACCAATTGTTTATCTGAAATCAAAGACTGGTTAACATGAAACTTTCTCAAACTTAACAGTGATAAAACAGAAATGCTACTTGTCGGCACTAAATCCTTACTATCCAAAATCCACAGCTTTACACTTCCTGTCGACAACTCCTTAGTTTCCCCCTCCCCTCTGGTCAAGAGTCTGGGTGTCATCCTCGACTCCTCACTATCCTTCCAGTCCCACATAAACAATATTACCCGGTCTGCCTACTTCCATCTACGTAACATTAACCGCCTACGCCCCTCCCTCACTACTCACTCGGTCGCCATCCTTGTCCACAGCCTCATTGCTTCCCGTATTGACTACTGCGACTCTCTTCTCTACGGTCTTCCTCACAAATCTCTCCATAAACTCCCAACTCCTCCAGAACTTCGGCAGCCCGCATCATTACTAGAACTCCCTCCTTCCAACACATCACTCCAGTTCTTCAGCAGCTCCACTGGCTCCCAGTCACTTCCAGAATCCAATTCAAAATTCTGCTATATACATTCAAAGCCATCCATAACCTAGCTCCCCAGTGCCTCTCAGACCTCCTTCATCCATCAACCTCCACCCATTCCCTCAGGTCCTCCTCCTCCATCCACCTCTTTGTCCCACCTTTCCGTCTGGTTACTATGGGGAGCAGGGCCTTCAGTCGTTCTGCTCCCCAGCTCTGGAACTCGCTCCCTCCTGACCTCTGTAACATTGACTCCCTCACTCTCTTTAAAACCAGACTCAAAACCCACCTGTTCCGTCTAGCATTCCAATAATTACTCTTTGCTCCAATCCGTCTGTTTGTTTTATGCTGTTCCATCTTTTATTGTTGTGTGATTTATATCTGTCTGTAAAGTGTCCTTGACTGTTTAGAAAGGCGCTGTTGAAATAAAATGTATTATTATTATTATTATTATTATTATTAGGCCCGAGCAGTGAAGCTGCGAAGGCCTATTGTATCTGCTCCGTTTATTATTATTATTTTTTTTTTTTTTTTTTTTTTTTTTCTTCCGCGTCTTTGGATGGCCTTTAGGGGGTCTTAGCATATCCAAAAAGTCACCAAATTCTGGCCCAATATAGAAAGTGCGTGAAATTTACGTATTTCACTGGCAACGTGAAAGTTGGTAAAAAAATGTTTCAACAGCGCCCCCTGGAAAATTAAAAATACCCCTCCGCTTTGACCTTTTTTCATAGTAGAGTGATGAAATTTGGTACACTTGTAGAACTCAACAATACGCACAGAAAAGCCTCTTGCACCCATGGTCAATATCAAACAGGAAGTCGGCCATTTTGGACTAAAGTGGCCATTTTGACCCCGTTTTGGCCATTTCTAGGGTCTATATTTGGTTTAACAGTTTGGTCATTTTTCGCACGATCGTCTCAAAAATAGTGTGCGATCGAACAGAAGCGATGGACGATTAAAATGAGACAATAAAATTGACTTTTCGTAAATACTGAAGGGGCGGGACCAGGCCTCAAAGTTCGAGCACTCGCCAAAAAAATTCAAATTGCTATAGATTCATAAATGAAAGAATTACAGTTAAAGAAATGTTCTAAGGACAATCGTCGTCGACCTCCGAAGACAAATGAATGGTCGATTGATGATGTCACATAAGCCCCGCCCCCTCAGGACTTAAAAGGTCAAGATTTACTGGGAAATTTTCCAAAATTCGCCCTTTCCAATAACCACCCCAAATTTGTAGCGGGTAACTGAAGACAAGTTGGGGTTGCTTGGCGTCACTTTATGGGAGTTTTCTCCAGAAGGCGGGGCTGTGGCGGCGCGGCGAAGTCAGGCGTACCGCTTAGGCCTTACGTTTGCCTCCCATTTCGTCATTTCTAGAGATATCGCCACAAAACCTCTTGGGAGTGATCCTAGTTCAGCCCCCCACAAAATGTGATGTGAACATCCGGTGGGCGTGGCCTATTTTCTGAAATAGCGCCCCCTAGGACCATTAAAACTGTCAGCCCCAAGTCATGCTTTGACTGAGGATTATGAAATTTGGCACACTAATGTGGTGTCTCAGGACCTACAAAAAAGTCTCTTGGAGCCAAGTGCAAAGTCGCACAGGAAGTCGGCCATTTTGGTCCAAGTACTCGATTTAGTGGTTTTCGCACACGTTGTTTGGAGAGTGATGCTCCATCGCCCTTTTCACCAATCGCCTTCAAACTTCTGCTATAGACTCTTAAGACATAAAGGAAAAAATTCAACCGTCGGATTTTAAATAAGTATAAAGGTGTGGGCGTGGCTAAGCCTCAAACTTTGACCTGTCACCACGCCACTCTTTTTTTCACAGCTACCTATTGGACTCCTTTTACCCAATCGCCAGCAATCTCTGGCGAATAGCAGCTGACAAGTTGAGGTCACTTAGTCTCCAGTACTGGCAGGTTTTGAAAAAAGGCGGGGCTTTGGGAGCATGGCAAAATTCACCATCACGCCATGGCAATACGTTTGCCTCTCATTTCTTCAATTATCGTGCCATCACCACAAAATGTCTGGTGAGTGATCCTAGTCTGACCCCCAATAGATTTGGACAGCTGTAGTTTGTGGGCGTGGCCTATTTTCTGAAATGGCGCCCTCTAGGACCATTAAAACTGTCAGCCCCTAGCCATGCTTTGACTGAGGAGTACGAAATCTGGTACACTAATGTGGTGTCTCCGGTCCTACAAAAAAGTCTCTTGGAGCCAAGTGCAAAGTCGCACAGGAAGTCGGCCATTTTGGTCCAAGTAGTCGATTTAGTGGTTTTCGCACACATTGTTTGGAGAGTGTTACACCATTGCCCTTTTCACCAATCACCTTCAAACTTCTGCTATAGACTCTTAAGACAAAGGGGAAAAAATTCAACCTACGGATTTTAAATAAGTATAAAGGTGTGGGCGTGGCTAAGCCTCAAACTTTGACCTGTCGCCACGCCACTCTTTTTTTCACAGCTCCCTATTGGACTCCTTTTAACCAATCACCAGCAATCACTGGCAAATAGCAGCAGACAAGTTGAGGTCACTTGGTCTATAGTACTGGCAGCTTTCGAATAAAGGCGGGGCTTTGGGAGCATGGCGAAATTCGCCATCACGCCATGGAAATACGTTTGTCTCTCATTTCTTCAATCATTGTGACATCGCCACACAATTTCTGATGAGTGATCCTACTCTGACCCCTAATAGAATTGGACAGCTGAAGTTTGTGGGCGTGGCCTATTTTCTGAAATAGCGCCCCCTAGGACCATTAAAACTGTCAGCCCCAAGCCGTGCTTTGACTGAGGATCACGAAATTTGGCACACTAATGTAGTGTCTCAGGACCTACAAAAAAGTCTCTTGGAGCCAAGCGCAATGTCGCACAGGAGGTCGGCCATTTTGGTCCAAGTACTCGATTTAGTGGTTTTCGCACACGTTATTAGGAGAATGATGTCTCGTCGCCCTTTCCACCGATCACCTTCAAACTCTTGCTATATACTCTTAAGACATAGAGGAAAAGATTCAACCGTCGGATTTTAAATAAGTATAAAGGTGTGGGCGTGGCTAAGCCTCAAACTTTGACCAGTCGCCATTACGTTACTTGACTCAATAACTCCATTGTGCATGATCAGATCAATTTCAAACTTTGTCCGTGTGATCACTGACCACATCTGAAGACAGTGACAATGTGGACAGCTGGCATCACCTAAGCCCCGCCCCCTGACTACAGGAAGTCTTCTGTTTTATGGTGAAATGCCCATATTTGTCCCCTCTAATTTAGTCAACATGACACTAAGGTCATGCACTGTCTTCATGATGTTCTAATGACTATTCAGATCTGATAGCTTTTCAGAAAGGGAGGAGCTTTGATGCCATGGCGATTTCTGGCGTGACGCTGTGACCTTACGTTTGACTGTAACTTCCACAAACAGCCTCCGATTTGCCAGAGACTGAACATCACATCACCAGTGTGGTAAAGATAGAGTATCTCCTAGTGGTGAGACGTGTAATGCTGGGCTCAGAGGGGATGCTGAATCAGGGTGAGGTGTGGACGAGGAGGCCGTTCACGGTTTCTGGTGTCGGGGTGGTTGACTTTCTGTTCTGCCAGACGTGCCCTGGTGCCCCCGGCTGCCGTCCAGGATGGACAAGCGCGGAGCTGGGTTTGGAGAGCGTCGGGGATGGAGCGGAGGGGGTGCGGAAGGAGGGCGAGCAGCTTCGCTGCGAGGGCCGAACGACGCTGCTTGCAGCTTTAATTATTATTATTATTGTTAATATTATAATCTTAGAGGTGGTGCAGAAGAAGAAACAAGGCTGCTGGATCTTAGTCGTGTATCCAAAGTGAGCTCTGCTCCTCAAACCCGCCACTTACAGATAATATTTTCTGACTCTGTAACTTTGATGTTCCTCTCCCTTGGTGTTGATGGTATCAGAATGCCGCGAATGCCTGGAGCGTTCCTGTAGGTGAAAGCGACAGACGGGAGGCAAATGGGGATTGTGTGGAGCACAAGAGGGGCTCTGCTCCACCAACAGCCGAGCCAATCTGTCAAGATCCGGCAGACAGCCAGGGCATCTTGTTATTATCTCTGCCTGCCTGACCGCAGTGTATTTTTAGATTTAGAGCTTTCTGCCTATGATGATGATAATGCTGCTGCAGCGCTGCATGAAGCCAGATGCTCTGATTTTGAATGGAGTCGAAGATGAGAAGGGATGGTGGACAGGCTCAGGAGCTCAAGCAGGGCAGGCAGTAGCTGAGAGGAAATGGTGCCACTTTGAACAAAATATACAAGTATTATATGTGTGCTGATCAGATTGTGGTCTGGACTGCTGCTGGGGAGATGAGATCCTGTCCTAGATCCTTTAGAGACTGAGTTGTTCAACATACATGGATGGAGTCTAATTTCAATTTAATAAGCAGGAATAAAATTATAATAAATTTTAACTCCAAATAATGTGATTCTTAGGAGTTTATGTCTTTAAATGGCCAGTTGAGAGGCATGAGCGGAGACTGGGTGGGCAAATGGAACTAATGTGTTTTAATATTGGTCTCATCCAGGTAATTCTCAGCTAGGAGCCACCATTGTGGATGCTGTCGATACTCTGTACATCATGGGTCTGCACGACGAGTTCAAAGATGGCCAGGAGTGGATAGAGCAGAATCTGGACTTCAGTGTGGTGAGTAACAACCACACTTCTCGTGCTTCATTTATGCAAGAGACTGGGAATAACTCACACCATTATTGGTGTGAAACTGGATACCATGTTGTTTTATAAAGGCTTTTTAACCAATCAGGAGAGAGCTGGTCCTTAAAGGGGCCGCAGCTGGTTTCATTCCCATGAACATATTCTGTTTACTGGGATTTCTATGATTGGCCCATCTGTTGTCATGGGCAACATTTTCCGCAGCTTATGGGCCATTCCCATCTGTACCGGGTCGGCCCGGGCCGGGTAGCGTAGGTTGTTTACATATCTGGGTGGCCTGGTATTTTTCCGGGCCAACCAAGGCACATTCTCAGCCCTCTTCTCGAGGGGGTCTGCTTCAGGCCGACCAGGGCCAACACGCCCACTGCTGACAGCAAATTCGCACCTTCCATTACAGCAAGCCTCTGATTGGTGGGCAGAATCAGCCCACATGGACTTAAGGTAATGATGTGTGGAATCAACCGGGCCAGGCTGGGGCCGACTGGGGCTACCCGGCCCGGGCTGACCCGGTACAGATGGGAATGGCCCATTAGATCACCCCAATCACAGTAAGCTGAAAGAATAAACATTTCACTAATACTGGTGAAAAAGATGGCTTAATACAAACGTAAACAATCGTTACAGTTATAGATCATAGAAGAAGACCCGCCTTAGTTTCATCTTTTGGAGCATTTTGTTGTTATTGTAATGATTTAAATTACATGTTAGTTAATGAGCCATAATACAAAAGATTCCATAGGAAATATGAAATCAACCTTACGGATCTGTGAGGTTATTTTAAACCAGAAGATTGGAACTTTTTATTGCAGGGATTAGATAACAGCTTCGTATTCACTCAGAGACAACAGAAGAGAGAGTATCAAGTTTAAAAGTTTAAAGATTTATTACTAAACAAATTAAAATAGACTAACTTTAACACTAAATGTATGGTGTAACTAAGGTGAATGAGACGGTGAATGGTGTAGTGTGGAATGTTGCTCAGAACCAGCAAATCCGAAGAAACGATTAGTTCTGGTGGGAGTGAAGGTGATTTTTTCACGTTAAGCTTTGGTTAGGAGGTTCATAAACACATTCAACGCCATTTGTCGGTCTACCTACCCTGAGTGGAAGTCCCCGTCTAGATCAGGTGGTGTAAAGGTCCAGCTTGACCTTTCTGGAGCCTGTAGAAGCAGCCACAGCAGCCGACCACCCGTCTTGAGATACTTCCGGGTCACAACAATTTTGTTGGCGTCTGGTGAGACCCAAACCTGGGTCGTGATGGTTCAGCTTTTATTCTGAAAGGAACCGTTGCAGCAGGTGGAACAGCAACAGATTTTATCCAGCTTATCGTTGGTTCTTTCGGCTGAAGAGGAAAGTTACGGATTGGCCACTCCGATACTTCTCTAGAACGCTTTGAACTGGCGTTAAAGATGACGTGGGCATAGTTTTATACTTCGGATGTTTTGGTTTATGGTCTAATGAAAAGTTGACAAATTTTACCAAACACCACCAAAACCACGCCCCCGTCAGATCTGGCAGATTCTGATTGGATCAGTAAAGTAATGTGTCATGTCTCTTAACGCTACGTGAGATCAGTCCTAGTGGAAACATTTAAAGTCATATTACTTATTGTATTCTATAGGATTATAATAAAGTAATTAATATTTTGATTTCACAGATTGGTCACATCTTATTTATTGACTAACACTTTGCATTATTAGCTTTATTAAAATAGAGTTCTTTAATTAAAAGGAAAGACTCCTTTCTTCATTGTTCTGTTGAGCTGAAAATAAGCAGTTTATAACAAATGCATGAGACCTTGAGGCCATATCTCATGCAGACTTGTCCTGTGTCAGAGGAGAGGGGAAACCGTCATTTCATTCCGTTTCATTATTTATAGTTTCATCTTTTGATTTGTTTTCATGTTTTTCTCTTCCATCTCACTGTTCCTCTTGTCCCCTGTAATGTCCACAAATGGTCAGTTTTCACCTACAGATGACCTACAGGTCATCAACAGACCTAATTCAATCCTATGAGGTGGATTTTATATTCTACCTGCCAACAAGCCACAAGATCAACTGCTTGTTGACTTCTCCGAATCATAACATTGACATCCTGTTCTTTCCAAGGTCCCTCACACCTCGCTTCAAAGAATGAAGATTTTAAAATTAAACATGAACTTATGTTTATGTTTATTCATTTAGCAGACGCTTTTATCCAAAGCAACTTACAATTTATAACCTATAGGGCATGTTGTGATCTGTAGGGGAAACTTATAAAACTTAAGCCAGTTAATCATTAAATAAATGTTTGTTATTGCTATTTATAATAATTATAAATAGTGAAATGTTTCACTAATCTGTGCTCAGTGATTGTTTCAGCATGTTTACTTGACAAGGTCATAACATTTGCACTCACACAAGTACAGAGTAAGGTAAAGTTAAGTCCATGACACATAATTAACCTTTTACCCAGATCAGAGCCTCCGGATCAAAGAAGGTGTGTGTTTCTGAGATTCTTGGTAGCATCCAAACTTGTCAACCTTTGGTTGGCTACAATCATAACATGAGAATATTAAAACCAGATCATGCTGGTGATTCTTTAGTTCTAGAGAAGCTTCAGACCGGCCACCTGAAGCACACCTCATTAACCAACCAAAGATTTTGACACGTCGTCAAAACCTTTTTCGCACCTGCAAAGCTGGTACAACAAAATAGTTCCTGCAGAATAAGCTGATATTGTTTCCACTCCTTGAGAGTCCACCAGACGCGCGCTTCCATCCGTCTGTCGTGACCCGAGACATCTCTGGACTGAAGGGTCGCTGCTACGGTATTCTACAGCCCTCCGGTGCCAGCGGTCATCCGGCCTCTCTGACTTTCGGATCCACCAAGAGGGTCTCTGAAAACGGGTAATGTGGACACACAGATAGCGTCTGATGTGGGTTTTTGATAACAATCAACCTCATAGCTTAACGCAAACCAAACTGTTTTACATCCAGAACTCAGCTCTCTGAGATGTTTATGTTTATGTATTTAGCAGACACTTGTGTCCAAAGCGACTTACAAGTTATAATCGACATGTTGCCCTTGAGGCTAACAACAACAATAACAACAACAACAACAAACAATTTCCAGTCAGCAGTAGGTGGCAGTGAGGCAGCATGATGAATCATGGAGAGGAGGGAACAAGGAGTGGACAGTAGAGAGGGGGGACGGGTGAAGGGAGGGTGCTAGTTTAGAAGATGCTCTCTGAAGAGCAGGGTCTTCAGGAGTTTCTTGAAAATTGAAAAGGAAGCCCCTGCTCTGGTAGTCCTTGGTAGGTCATTCCACATCTGTGGAACGATGCATGAGAAGAGTCTGGATTGTCCTGAGCGTGGTGTAGGCACTGCTAGCCGACGATCCTGCGATGACCGGAGCAGCCGGGCCGAGACGTAAACCTTTGTAAGCTTCATCCATCTGCTGCTGGAGTGGAACATGATAGCCACATCACCAGGAGGTGCTTTTAAGTCTCTGCTGTCCCTCTGAATGCTGGTACTTGTGGACAAGGCTTGCGTTCACATAGGCTAATGGACTCATCTTTTCAAGGAAATCATTTTGATTTCAAATGACATTAGTGTTAGAGATACGGAATTCTGACCAACATCGCATTTCACACACAGGTTCCAGACACCACCTTTAGTTCCATCCATCACAGTAAATGCTTAGTTACTTGTTATGTTTTAATTGTTGGTAAAATAAATTCTTACTTTTGTAAACCTGACTGTTTTCTGAATGAAAACAGAGTGTGCACAATCCCTTAATAAACAAAGAATCCTAGAATCTTCTGATTCAACACAATAAAGACCAGGCAGGGTTGATATTCTATATTTAGATAGAGTATCACAGCTTATTGGTCACAAGTAGATTTTATATATATATATATATATATATATATATATATATATATATATATATATATATATATTGAGCTCCTAAAGTACTCACTTTAACCAACCCTACACCTCAGCTCCGTTTCCCTCCTCTTTTATTGTGGTCCACCTGTCGCTGTTCCAGCTCTCCATCTCTGCTGTTGTTACGACTTTGATTTTTTTGGATAGATCTCTTCCTCTTCATTATAGTTATTGTAGCTTCTATTCCAGCCTTCAGGATCACCATATTCAATTTTCCTATCCATCCTCCGTTTCTCCTTGGCTTTCATCCCGTTGGTCCACAACAGTGGGTCATTCTGTTGATGCCTCCATCGTGAGCTGTATTTCTAAATGTCCCGTTTTCTCTATTCTTCTCCTGTCTTTTGACTGTCCACTCTCATTTAGACCCTCCACCCCCCAGATCTCATACCTTGTTTTGCTCTTTCTGTCCTTTGCTTCCATGTTTTGACTTCGTCATCGTCGTCTTCCTCCGCTTATCCAGGTCCGGATCGCGGGGGCAGCATCCCAACTAGGGAGCTCCAGACCGTCCTCTCCCCGTTCACCTCCACCAGCTCCTCCGGCAGGACCCCAAGGTGTTACCGGACCAGATTGGAGATGTAACCTCTCCAACGTGTCCTGGGTCAACCCGGGGGCCTCCTGCCGGCAGGACATGCCCGAAACACCTCCCCAGGGAGGCGTCCAGGAGGCATCCTGACCAGATGCCCAAACCACTTCAACTGGCTCCTTTTGATCCGGAGGAGCAGCGGTTCTACTCCGAGTCCCTCCCGAATGTCTGAGCTCCTCACCCTATCTCTAACCCCTTCTTTCCACCGGAGCCGTCAGCAGCGCGAGTTGGTCGCGTCTCAGGAGCAGCATGTCGCGGCCCTTATGCGCCGGTTCTATTTTCTACGTGCTACGCCTCTGAAATGGGTCAAGTTCGACATTTTTGGGGAAGGAAAGACAGGAAATCGGACGCGGAAACGGAGCGAAGCTCCCGAGATTTTCAGAATAAAGAAACATACTGCCTTCCGGTTGCTTTACTTTAAAAAAATTTACTAACTGTGCGGCCCGGTGAAAAGTTATCATCTAGCAAGAGGTCTCCTTTGTTTTTCAGGTCCGTATTGGCGATTCTAAAACGGACAGAACGTAAAACACAAACCTTTTGGAGCCATGTTGTAGTTTTCTCCTGCTTGTTGTTGCGTTTACTGATTAAGTCACTTGTGTGACTTCGTGCTCTGTCGGTGACAGCTGCTCCCCTGCTGCTTCGTCTCTGGTGGGAAGGGCCAAGCAGCTGCTTACGCGAGCAAGACGTGCTGCTGCAGTAACGTGCTGCTGACGGCTGCGGTGGAAAGAAGGGGTAAGGCTGAGCCCGGCCACCCTACGGAGGAAACTCATTTCGGATCAGTAGATCTTTCATGGATGAACTATCAAGAAGTCGGAGTACCCAGCCCAGAGGGTTACCGGGGTCCCACCCTGGGGCCAGGCCTGGGGTTGGGGCCCGTGAGCGAGCGCCTGGTGGCCGGGCTTTCGCCCATGGGGCCCGGCCGGGCCCAGCCCGAACCGGATACATGGGCTCATCTAACTGTGGACCCACCACCCGCAGGAGGAACAGGAAGGGTCCGGTGTAGTGTGGATCGGGTGGCAGACCGAGGCGGGAGCCTTGGCGGTCCGATCCCCGGACAAGGGACATTGTTTTGACTTAATTATGCTAAATTCCCTTTTAAATATGCATGTTCTTTTTCTCTCCTCCCACTTTTCCATTCTTTACTGTCCTCTGGCACCAATGTCTGACGTTCAGGCTTCTGAGGAAATCTCAGGAGCAGGTAGGCTAAGGGGACCTAACACTCTGACACTGGGAAGGCTAATTAACCTCCGGATCACTGTAGTCCAGCTGTGGAACGAGGAACACAGGGAAAACTTAGAGCTGGAACAGAGGATGAGGTTGTGTTAAATTAAAAACCTGTAAATCAGATTGCCAGAGCTTTGCTGGGACAGAAGCGAGTCTGCTGAAACGGAAGAAAAGCTGAAAGGGAAAAAAAGAAGTTGGATGGAGTTCAGCAGAAGAAGGCTCTATGGATGTGAGAATAGATTTAGACAGCCATGTTGTAGAAATCATGAAGTGAAAATCCTAAATTACAGACAAAATGTGCATCCATCCTGTAAGACGCGATAGACATGAACGGAGGAGCCTCTGCAGTCCTTTTCTAGGACGGTGATTTTCAAAAGCCTGCTGGGCGGAGCCACCGGGGTAATAAAATCCCCTTTAGCAGTAAACAATGAGATTTTTTCCTTGTGAAAAAGATGGAGAGTTATAAAATGTAAAGCAAATGCAATAAGAGTGGCAGCATATGGAGGCAGTGAGGAAAGACCTGCCTATTAGCTCATGCAGTATAATAAAAACGGGCGAGAGCCTCTTTGATTCCACAGGAGGGAGCGGAGAGGGAGATTACAGGATGGAGAGGGAGGAGACGAGAGGAGGATGAGACCTGATGCTCCTGTTAACAAGCCTGGGAAGGAGGGAGGTGTGTCACTAATGGCTGTGTTTAAACATGAAGGATTCAGGCGCTGCTTCCAGCTGCATCATATTAATGAGACGGTAGGCTACTTTAGGCCTTTTGCTCCAGCCTCCTCCGAACCGGGTTCTCGTCCTGCTGCTGGGAGCGGGCGCTCTAAACCCCACTCAGGTCTTCTGAATATCAGAGATTTGTTTAGCCGTACCCAGCTTCCAGTCAGAGCTCTGAGTCCTGAGTAATGCTTTAGTTTGGATTCCCATTTAGGAGTTCAGACATCAGTCTTTGTCACGTTTCATTACTTGTCTGTGTTTTCATGAGAGGAGCTTCTGCTCGTTTTGTTCCCTGCCTGGGAGCGAACACGTGGTCTGTATCTGTGATCTATTTGACAGAAGCTCTGTGTGGGCTCGTGGTCCGGGTCTGTATTGAGCATAACCCCGGCTTTCCACAGCAGCCGTCAGCAGCACGTTACTGCAGCAGCACGTCATAGCTGCTGATAGGAACGGCTGTGGTCAACAGAACCTTTTCCACAGGAGCCGTCAGCAGCCGTCAGCAGCGCGAGTCGGCCGCGTCTCAGGAGCAGCATGTCGCGGCCTTTACGCGCCGGTTCTATTTCCTACGCGCGACGCCTCTGAAACGGGTCAAGTTCGACATTTTTGGGGAAGGAAAGACAGGAAATCGGACGCGGAAATGGAGAGAAGCTCCCGAGATTTTCAGAATAAAGAACGTACTGCCTTCCGGTCGCTTTACTTTAAAAAAGGTTACTAACTGTGCGGCCCCGTGAAAAGTTATCACCTAGCTAGCGGTCTCCTTTGTTTTTCAGGTCCATATTGGCGATTATAAAGCGGACAGAATATAAAAACACAAACATTTTGGAGCCATGTTGTAGTTTTCTCCTGCTTGTTGTTGTGTTTACTGACGAAGTCACTCGTGTGACTTCGTGCCCTGTCGGTGACAGCTGCTCCTCTGCTGCGTCGCGTCTCGTGGGAAGGGCCAAGCAGCAGCTAGACGTGCTGCTGCAGTAACGTGCTGCTGACGGCTCCCGTGGAAACCCGGGGTTAGGGGAAGAGGGTCTTGGTCAGGACGTCTCCAGTTCTGATTTGATGTCCTGAGCCAGTTTGGACAAGCTGCTCGCTCTGGCACATTGGAGGATGACCTCTCTGGATCTATGCTTGGTCTTCAGGTACAGAGGGATGTGTGTTGGAGTGGTTTGGACCACTGTAATCTGGGTCTTGTTGTTTGATCCTCAACTTTTACCATGAAATGACCAAGGATCCGTTAAAAGTGATGCTGTCCTAGAGACCAAAGACAAAAACTAAACATCAGGATCAGAGTTGTGTAATTCCCATCTGTACCGTGTCGGCCCGGGCCGGGTAGCCCCAGTTGGCCCCAGCCTGGCCCGGTTGATTCCACACATCCTTGTCTTAAGCCCATGTGGGCTGATTCTACCCACCAATCAGAGGCTTGCTCTAATGGAAGGTGTGAATCAGTGGGTGTGTTGGCCCTGGTCGGCCTGAAGCAGACCCCCTCGAGAAGAGGGCTGAGAATGAGCCTTGTTTGGCCCGGAAAAATACCAGGCCACCCAGATATGTAAACAACCTACGCTACCCGGCCCGGGCCGACCTGGTACAGATGGGAATGGCCCACTAGTAAACAGCCTGTACCTGCTAGTGTGGACTAATACACTTCTAACAGTTCTCTTTTATCCCACACCGTCCCTTCAGCTGTCAGCTCAGCCTCCGCCTGCCTCCAACTCCACACTAATGACTGATTTAATAGCTGCCATGTCAGGTTGAGCCAAGCAGTAAGTCACTGCTGGACTCTCCAATGTCCGTGTTGGACCCCGCTGCTGCAGCTTGCCCTGAGATGATGGATGTGTCGGCGGGAGGTCTGCATCCACCACCGGGCTCCAAGTTAATAGTCCTTGTTAGCCATCGTATTAATCAGTCCTGTAGAGGAGGATCCTGATTAAACGATGCAGCGAGAATCAAGAGATGAATGAACGCTGTCAGGTCGTTTCTGTCCAGTGTGATGAGCTGGGTCCTGTGATGCAGAGGAAGGAGTTCTTCATTCATGTATTCTGTTCTTTAACACATCAGTGATGAAATGCTGTGGTGCTTTCAGCAGGTAAAGAGATGTTTTTAGTCTTTGCAGAGGGACAGAATATAGCTTCACAAGTAACATTTGGTCATTTTGTCCTCACAGCTGAGCGTCGGCGCTGTTATTCAGTGAAAGCTGTAATATTTGACTTGATTAGAGGTCTCCTCTCCCCGCCATTTGATTCGGAGCCTTTTAGTGAAGCTGACAGATGTTTGCCGGGAACTTGGTTTGCTCGGATTACTCCTCACCTGCCGTAATGAGCTACTGCAGAACTCTGTGTTTTGACTGAGGTGCAGTTTGTTACTTTAAACTCTGATTTTATTTTCTTGTCCATTTATTCTTGCTGAATGGGTCGTCATGCAGCCTGATTGTCAAAGGGCCATTACAGAAGAAAACAGGTGAAACTGGAAACATGATAACACGTAGCTAAAGTCCATTAATGTCAGTAATTCATCTTAGACTGAGATACCATCTAAAGGCTCAGGAACACTTAGCAGGGGTTTTGGATTTATTAGCTGATTAGTGTGACAGTTTTAAGCCTAGATTATCTGGCTTAGCATGTAATGAGTGAATCTCATAGATTAGTTTCACATTTTAAGATCAATTAGTGACAATCAATAAACTTTTGCACCATATTTTAATGTTTGGGGTTTCACCTGTATTAGTGGAGAAATCTAGACAGACTGTAGGAAAATATGTTCTCGGCAGGTCGGTCTAGTCACGCTGTGCTGTAGCCTCAGCAGGCCTACCGCTGGCCTGAACAGTTTTGTGTCTAGCTAGCCGTGATGAGAATAACGCCATTTAAAATAATGAGGTCACTAAAAAAATTGTTTTCTCAGTATCGAGTAATCTACAGTGGTGTGAAAAACTATTTGCCCCCTTCCTGATTTCTTATTCTTTTGCATGTTTGTCACACAAAATGTTTCTGATCATCAAGCACATTTAACCATTAGTCAAAGATAACACAAGTAAACACAAAATGCAGTTTTGAAATGATGGTTTTTATTATTTAGGGAGAGAACAAAATCCAAACCTACATTGCCCTGTGTGAAAAAGTAATTGCCCCCCTTGTTACAAAATAACCCAACTGTGGTGTTTCATACCTGAGTTCAATTTCTGTAGCCACCCCCAAGCCTGATTACTGCCACACCTGTTTCAATCAAGAAATCACTTAAGTAGGAGCTGCCTGACACAGAGAAGTAGAGCAAAAGCACCTCAAAAGGTAGACATCATGCCAAGATCCAAAGAAAATCAAGAACAAATGAGAACAAAAGTAATTGAGATCTATCAGTCTGGTAAAGGTTATAAAGCCATTTCTAAAGCTTTGGGACTCCAGCGAACCACAGTGAGAGCCATTATCCACAAATGGCAACAACATGGAACAGTGGTGAACCTTCCCAGGAGTGGGCGGCCGACCAAAATTACCCCAAGAGCGCAGAGACAACTCATCCGAGAGGTCACTAAAGACCCCAGGACAACTTCTAAAGAACTGCAGGCCTCACTTGCCTCAATTAAGGTCAGTGTTCACGACTCCACCGTGAGAAAGAGACTGGGCAAAAATGGCCTGCATGACAGATTTCCAAGACACAAACCACTGTTAAGCAAAAAGAACATTAGGGCTCATCTCAATTTTGCTAAGAAACATCTCAATGATTGCCAAGACTTTTGGGAAAATACCTTGTGGACTGATGAGACAAAAGTTGGACTTTTTGGAAGACAAATGTCCCGTTACATCTGGGCTAGAAGTAACAAAGCATTTCAGGCAAAGAACATCATACCAACAGCAAAATATGGTGGTGGTAGTGTGATGGTCTGGGGTTGTTTTGCTGCTTCAGGAACTGGAAGGCTTGCTGTGATAAATAGAACCATGAATTCTACCGTCTACCAAAACATCCTGAAGGAGAATGTCCGGCCATTTGCTCGTCAACTAAAGCTGAAGCGATCTTGGGTGCTGCAGCAGGACAATGACCCAAAACACACCAGCAAATCCACCTCTGAATGGCTGAAGAACAACAAAATGAAGGCTTTGGAGTGGCCTAGTCAAAGTCCTGACCTGAATCCTATTGAGATGCTATGGCATGACCTTAAAAAGGCGGTTCATGCTAGAAAACCCTCAAATAAAGCTGAATTACAACAATTCTGCAAAGATGAGTGGGCTAAAATTCCTCCAGAGCGCTGTCAAAGACTCGTAGCAAGTTATCACAAACGCTTGATTGCAGTTAATGCTGCTTAGGGAGGCCCAACCAGTTATTAGGTTCAGGGGGCAATTACTTTTTCACACAGGGCAATGTAGGTTTGGATTTTGTTCTCTCCCTAAATAATAAAAACCATCATTTCAAAACTGTATTTTGTGTTTACTTGTGTTATCTTTGACTAATGGTTAAATGTGTTTGATGATCAGAAACATTTTGTGTGACAAACATGCAAAAGAATAAGAAATCAGGGAAGGAGGCAAATAGTTTTTCACACCACTGTAATTAGTTACCGTCTTCTTTTATCATAACGCCGTTTCCGTCACTGATAAGAAAGTGCGTGCGTTACTAATTCAGTGTGTTGAAGCCGTCATCAGCTGATCGGGAGCTAAAGAGGTGGATGTTTTCATCCAAACGCATCGTGCCCGTGAAGAACGAGGAAGACGTGATGAATAGTCTACGGCTGCCGACTCGCAGATTCGCAGCTGCAGCCGTGTTCTTCTTGGCGTGACAGGAGGACGTCTCGAAGGTCCACTCACCTGTTCATCGCTCAGACGTCCTGATCTTCTGCCTTCCTAGATCATCCAACAGTAACCTGTTCCTGATCATGTCTTTAGTGCCGCTGTAACACAGATGCATCCGATGTCATGGCGTTCAGGTGTTACCTGTGTGTGTTTACTAGAGCTGAGGAAAATAATCAAATAATCGATGCATCGGGATGCGGACATAAACGATTCAGCATCGTAGAAGAGTACGCCATAATCGATTATAGTGGAATGTAGTTTAGTTTTTTAACGGCGGCACCAGCGCAGCATCCAAATCTGTCAGAGTGAGCATCCTCCACATTTACCAAGTGGTTCCGCCTTAATGTGGTACTGCAGGGCTGAGCGCTAGAGTTGTAACCTGAGACCGAACCGGGACCGAATCAGCCCGACCGGTTCTGTTGGGTTTGGGCCGTGAATTATGTTAATTGAGCGGGTTGTCGCGTGGTGCGCTCCGCTCGCTCGATCAGCAACTGAGAGAGAGAGAGAGACTGTCTGCTCACACAAGAAAGAGGATCGGAGGACGCTCCTCCTAGCACGCATTATTATTTTCATAATTTAATTATTATTTCTCCTGGAAGCGCTCAGTCAGAGTTGCGATGCCGGGACATCCGGTCTTGGGGAGGGGGCGGGGTCAATGACGGCAGCTGCAGTGTAATCGTCTGTCTCTTTTATTTAGGGACACAGAGAAGTTAAAAGGAGAGAGAAATAGAAGATAGAAGTTTTTGTTCCACTTTATTTTGTTTCATGATGATAAACTGATGTTAAATTCAGCTGAAAGAGAAACTGGGAGGAAGCTTTGGTTCATTTTAAGTTACAGGAGGTATTGTGTCCTATCTGCTCCTCCAGAGACAGCATGGACATGAGGGTTACATGGTGAGGGTTAGTGGAAAGGTTTGTAGTTAGCTGGTTAGTGAAGCTGATCCATCAGCTGGGTAATTTAAACCTAATCCAACCCACAGCCTTCTGCTGGTGTTATTATCAGAAAGAATAAAACACACATCTTTAATATTATTGGAAGTGTAGAATTTGTTTTATGTTTTATTATTTTCTGCATCAAACAGAATTTGATTCATTCTCCAACATTTCAGAAATGAACCACTGGGTTCAAATAAAATCACAAACTAAGTCAAACATTTCATTTGGTGTTACTTCTGACACCCTTCAACTGCGGCATAAATATTTCACTCTAGAGCTGCTCAGAGACATTAAACACTCATATATGAACCCATTATGCATTTAATTATTGCATTATGTGTCCTGTAGGTTTTCAGTACTTTTTTAGATTTTGTGAGTTTTTGCTAAGCGTGTTTTCTCAGCCTGAGGCGTGGTGTTGAACGAGGAAACAGATTGTTTTACTTTGTTAAATCTTTTTAAATGTTTAAAATGTTTTGTCCAACCCTGTTGTCAATGGAGAGCTTTTGAGGGATGGCAGTTTGTGTCAATTACGTTTTTGATAAAAAAAAAAAAATAAATAAAAAGCAATTATCTGACATTTTCTATTTATCAATGAAAACAAATCTATATGAAATAACCGTGATGCATCGGGACATCGAATCGTTGACCCAATAATCGTAATCGAATCAGGAGACAAGTGAAGATTCGCACCTCTAGTGTTTACCACCCAGCTTCAGCTCTTCTGTGGTTGGGTCTGATCCACGTTAGTACATTTAAGTCCTCCATCAGATCTGTGGCTCTTCTAGTGTCATTTTAAAGGATTTTTATTTATTTATTTAACCGTTACTAGATTAGCAGCAACAGAAATGCTGCTAAAAACACACAATTATGTGAAGCTGGAAAAATTGGAATACTTGCCATAATTACATTTATTTCAGTAATTAAACTAGACTGAGACCATTTAAAGGCTCAGGAACCTTTACAGGTGTTGTTAAATATCACACAGTGACATTTTAATAGTCTAGATTAGTGTAATGCTCCTGTTAGTAGTTCCTCCTGTTAAGTGCCCATTTATTTCAATTATTCCGTTTTATAAAAAAAACATTTGGACGTACATTTTATTATGTTCCAGTCATTAGTCATTTATATTTCACTATTGTAGTAATTTATACTAAATTAAGTGAATTTAATTAAGAGGGGAACCCATTTTTTCTGCATTCTTTAATGAAAAGAAGTAACGAAATAATTATTTTTCTTGGTAATTAGTTACTTTAATAATCTTGTAACTCAGTAAGTGACCGAGTTACTTTTTCGACAAAGTAATCAGTAACTATAACAAAATACTTTTTAAAGTAACTTTCCCAGCACTGCTAGCCTGCCACATTGCACTGTGTTTGTTGAGAAATGTTCGGGGGCTTTAATGCTTTGCTGTGATGGAGAAAAACTACAAATAAGGCACTGGCTCAGAAGAGCACTTGTTTGGCTTGGGCTTCAACTTTAGACGATTTTGACTTGATCTTTTCTTTAAGACACAAGTAGATATGTACTTAAAGCAGAAATCCATATTTTATTTTTCAACTGCACCGTCTACAGGCTGAGAAATGGATTGCACCTCAAGTCCCTCCTTAGTTCCGCAATAACGGCTGAAAGGAATGCCTTCGTCAACACGCAGCTATGACAAAAAAAAAACAACGCTATTTTATTTACACATATTATAGTGTGTTTTTCTGTAGCTTACAGTTTGTGTTTTCGTATAGATTTTCTAACCCATTGATGCATGCGCGCGCGCGCACACACACACACACACACACACACACACACACACACACACACACACACACACACACACACACACACACACACCAACCATTTTAAAGTGAGTAAATAATTTTAGTTCAAGGTTTCTCTGTATTTGTAGCTTTGCTCAGATTCTCTCATGCAGAGTAAAAGCTTGAAGAATGCTACCTGCTTCTAGAGAATCAAAGGCAAGAGGTCTTTGTTTCAGCAGAGATTCAGATCTTTTTTTGCTCCAGCCAAGAGGCCAAAACCAAACCTGCTTCAAAGAACTCACAGGTGATCGGCTGGATTTGTGGTGTTCAAAGGAAAGACAGATATCCAGACATGAACCACACTTCTCTGTGAATAAACTCTGTACAATAGTTCTCTGTTAATAAGAGATATATTCTGTTGGAACTGGAAATCTGTTTCCTGTGTTTATTTTTAAGGTTTCGCAGCTGAAATGTTTGACTTGACAGAACTTGGCATCAATGCAAAAGCAGCGCTTAAAAAAAAAAGTGGAAGGTGTCAGGACTCTCAGAATCCTCACCAGCTGAGAGGAGATTTCCCTGGTCGGTGTTTAAGCTGCAGTCATGAACATTTTGTACAACCAGAAATAAAACACATCGATCCACAAACCTGACTGCAGTTTGTCGATGTAACCGACCTGAATGGGCAAATGTTCATATTCGATGGCGTCTGGCACGTTGGAGAGGCGTTCTGTTCATGGATGAATCCCAGTTTTCGCTGATCCGGGCAGACGGCAGACAGCGTGTGTGGCGTTGTGTGGGTGAGCGGTTTGCTGATGGCAACGTTGTGTATCTGGTGGCCCATGGAGGAGGTGGGGTTATGGTATGGGCAGGCGTATGTTAGGGACAACAAATATAGGTGCATTTTACTGATGATGATAAATGACATGTTCTTGTATAGCGTCTTTCAGAGTCAGAGGACTGCAAAGCGCTATACACTACAGTGCACCATTCATCCATTCACACACACATTCACACACTGGTGGGGATGAGCTACGATGTAGCCACAGCTGCCCTGAGGCGCACTGACAGAGGTGAGGCTGCCGAGCACAGGTGCCTCCGGTCCCTCTGACCACCATCAGCAGCAAGGTGGGTTAAGTGTATTGCCCAAGGACACAACAACAGAATTCTCTGTCTGGATCCAGAATGGAACCTGCAACCTTCTGATTACTGGACAACCCGCTCTTACCTCCTGAGCTACTGCTGCCATGATGGCATTGTGATATCGTGACGAAATCCTGAGGCCCATTGTTGGGCCATTCATCCTCGACCATCACCTCATATTGCAGCATGATAACACATGGTCCCATAGTGCAAGGATCTGTACGGAATTCCTGGAAGCTGAAAATATCCCAGTTCTTGCATGGCCAGCATATCCACCAGACATGTCACCCATTGAGCATGTTTGGAATTCTCTGGATCGCCGTAAACGACTGTGTGTTCCACACAACCTGATGCAACGGAGATGTGTTGAACAGCATGAGGCAAGTGGTGGCCACACCAGATTCTAATTGGTTTTCTGACCTGAGTGGCCTTTTATTGTGGCCAGTCTAAGGCACACCAGGGCCAAGGTCATGCTGTCTTATCAGCACCTTAATATACCACACCTGTGAGGTGGGGCGGGTTATCTCGGCCAAGGAGAAGCGCTACCTAACACACGTTTGTGAACACATTTAGAGACTAACAGGTCTTTTGTATATAAAGAGAAAACTTTAGAACTTTGAGTTCAGCTCATGATAATTAGAGCACAAGCAAGTGTTGCATTTCTATTTTAGTTCAGTGTAGATTTCAAAGCCATTTTTGGTGCAAACTCTAGTCTTCTCTAGCTTAACACTGTTGGTCATCACCTGCTGCTGGATAGTGCTGAGTAGACCTATCAGGAACAACTCTGGGGTGGTTCTCCTCTTATCTGTCTGAACGTTTCTTCTCTGTGAGAAGACAGATCGGTGGACTCAGTGGTCTCCTTTAAAAGCAGCTGGCAACTCACCTGTTGATTCTTCCTGACTCCTCTACATGCTGCTGTGTCTTCCATTCCCGTCTTTCCAGGATCCCGTATTACCTTTTCTTATTCATTTTCCTTTTTCTTCCTCATGTTTTTTAATTGTACTTGTTGTTCTTGTGAAGTGCTTTGTTGTTTTATTTTGTTTCTTCTTCTGAAATGAAACCAAGTGCAGTAGCTCACTAAGAACAGTTAAATCCGGAGAGTTTTCTGTGGAAACTCAAAACACATTTTAAGACAAAGCAGTGAAACCCTACTGCTTATTTAGTTTTACATCATGTTTTTGTAACTTTGTTGAAAATTCTCTTTGTTTTCCCAGAATGCTGAGGTGTCCGTGTTCGAGGTCAACATCCGTTTCATAGGAGGCCTGCTGGCTGCATACTACCTCTCAGGACAGGAAGTAAGTGCTTGGATCTCACAAACATTATAAAAGAACCAGGCTGAGTAGATAACGTTATGCTTGTTTATGTTAATTACATATTAGTAGGGATGGCTACCTTTGACATTTGAATTGATTCGGTACTAATTCCCGGTACCTAGGAATCGATACCGGTACTTAACGGTACCAATTTTCGATACTTTTGAGTGTTTAATATTTTAATTCTCTTTTATAATTAAATATATATTTTTCTCAATATGTAAACATATTTGATAAATATCACGATAAATAACATTCAACAGTTTGCATTTTAACATCGTCCTTGTAGTTTTATAAGCTGATAATTAAACTGAAGCAAACATCTTTACTGTGAACTAAATTTACTGTGTATCTTCATTCCTTTTGCCGTGCTTTTTCTTAGATTTTTCCTACTGGGAAGTTAGAATTTCCAAGGAGAAAGCGAAAGCACCATTAGCTGATAACAATGGTGGCAATGGAAGCTAACAAATCAAGCTAACGTTATCTTTAACATTTTATTTACCTACCGGAGCAGATTAAGAAAAGGATGTCTCACTATCGTCACTGGTTTCATCGTCACCCAGTTTCCCATCACATTTAGTGAAGTGGACCCAAGCTTTAGCGTGCGTTCTTTCTACCATGCTGCTCTGTTTACAACTCGCTCACAGCGACCGACGACATAACGCTCTTGCACATGTGCAGCTGTCTAGGCAAGTTCTCGTTATGAAGGACGGGTACCGAAACGAGGCACTGTTTCAAATGACGTGAATCGGTACTCAGTCGGTCCTATGGAATTTGGTCGGTACCTTAAAAAGTACAGAATTCAGTACTCAACGCTACAAATTAGAAGTGAACAATGCAGAAAACATTAGGAAAGAAACTTTTCTTCTGATTTCTGAGCCTTTGTCTCTTATCTCATGAATAAATCATGCTTTGTTTTTTCTGTTCTACTTTCTCTTATTCTGTTTGGAGACAAACGGGTAAACGTTGCTGCTGCTTCTAAGTCCAGTTACCTTTAAATCCAGCCTTCCAGCTCTGTGGGTTTGTCATAATTAAACAAGAGTCTGATTTTAGCTGTTCTTACTTTTCTGGCGTCTTTCTGAGGTCGTTCTGTGTTGGCGTCCACGCCTGGAGGTTTGTCCTGAGGGCTCTCTCTGGGTTTTATATTTGGTCTTCATAAGATGACCTTCGTCCACACTTTCTGTAACAGCTCCTTCCTGTGCAGGATGAGGAGACAGGCGAGGGACACCCTGGACAGGTCATCTGTCCATCACAGGGACACACATAGAGACAGATGAAGCAGATGACCCTTCAGAAACAAATCTGACCTCCTCCCACTAATGACTCATTTGAACTGCCCTGCGGTCTCTGGCAAACCCCCGTGAAAATGCTAATTCTGTGGGTTGAGTTACGTAAACCCATAAACAGGTTTGCTAATTCACTTGCTGTGGCGGTACAGACAAAACACCACTCTTCTCTCGCTCTCCTTCTCATTCCCTCACACACCTCCACCTCCGTCAAACTTACTCATTCATCAGAGCCCACTCGAGTAATAACAGAAGCTGTGGGCGGCGGGAAGAGAGGGATATGGAGGGTTGAAGGGCTCGGAGGGAGAGATTGATAGATGGAGCATTGGGGGGGGGGGGGTAGGAGGGTGAGGATGAGTCTAAATGTAGAGGCAGGAAAGTAAAACGATAAATAAATAGGGAACATTAATAAAGCTGGGAAAAATGTAAACAATGGAAAATAGAACTTTCTTTTTCCATCTGCGTTCCCCATGAGCTGACACTATTTCAGTTCATCTGCTGCAGAGATTGCAGCGCTCAGTCTGTGTCCACAGGTGGTTCTAACAGGCCTTTAGTTCTGCCGCTCGAAGGGATCAGCAGCTTCTTCACACAATCACGATTTTCATGCAAATCTGAACGTTCACCATTCACAGCAAGCCTAATATCACGTCTCTTTCAGCTGAATACAAGTCATTCACACAGATTAAATAACTTTGAACCATTCACTTTTCTACTTTTAAGAGTTTGAACGGTACCCAGAAGCTGTTGTATCATGTTCCAGGGGCTCGAAGACATGGTGGGGATCTGAAATGTGACGCTAACCTTTTCACTAAAGACATCCTCAGATAAATATGTGTTAGTAGATATTTGATAGTGAGTAGGTTCATTTAGTTCCTCAGAAGTACTTTCTGACATCATTTCAGGGATCCTCGTGTTAGCTCAGGTGAAGAGGCTAATTTGAGTTAGAACATCAGACAGCAAGCTTTAAAAGAGCGAGTAAAGTTCATCCTCTGGTAACCATAGTTACCAGCAAGGAAAGGCATACAGTCGTCATTGATTAGCATCAGAAGGGCTTCACAGATCAAAACGTTGCCACTAGTAAGACAGACAGTATCTGAATAACCCCTTTGTTGGATTGACATAAACCTCAAAGAGAAAAGCATGAATTATTATGAAGAAAACGTCAGGGTCCCCAAGAAGGTCCAGCAGCACCAGGACTGTCTCCTAAAGCAGATCCAGCTGTGGGATCTGGATCCACCATTAATGTTCAGGAATGGCAGCACCCATCTGTAGCTCAGTGAGGGGATTTTTGGAGGACGGACTGGTGTCAGGACGGGAAGCAAAGAAGCCTCTTCTTGCCAAAACAAGAGATAGACCGATGTTCTGCTAAAAGCCAGGGCTCCAACAGCTGAGGGCTGGGAGAAAGTCATTTTCTCTGATGAATCACCTTTCTGATTGTCTGGAGGCTAAAAGGTTATTTTTCTCATCAGTCCAATGTGCTGCTGTAAATGGATGTAAAGCAACCTGAGCCCAGTTGAAAATCAGAATGGTACTTAAACATCTTGCCAGAGGAACCCCCCCCCCCAACTGACCATCATCAAGTTGGTGATTAACAATGTGTTTTCCACCGTTATGTAGCACCAGGCCAAAAGGATCAGATCAGAACTAAGTGGTTCAAGAACAACATCAGCATGTTGGATCCAGGTCCAAGAATCTCCCCAGACCTCAATCCTACTGAGAACTTGTGGTCCATCCTCTAATGGCAGAAGGACCAACCAAAACCAAAATCAGTCTGGATATGGACCAGCATGTGTGGGTGAACCACAGAGGTCTCTAGGACAAAAGACCAATGCGAGAAAGATTGACTCTTTACATAAAGATAATTTCTCTTCAGCACAGCTGACAAAGGTTTATGATGGGTCAGTCCTCCTGCATGCTCAGATCATTCCCTTCCCTTGCTTGAAAAATTGTTCCAAAATGAAAGTTGAACCCACATCTTTTTTATCTGTGAATTCAATGCCGTCCGGCAAGTCTCAAATAAAAATGTGGGCATCTTACTGTAAAAATATATACCATTAATGTAAAAAAGAAACTCTAAATGAACTATGTTCACACCCAGAATCAAACCCAGGTCTTCTGCATGGGAGTCAGACATCTTACAAGATGAGCTACACTCTAGTAACATTCACAGTATCTGTAACATTCATATCCTTGAAGACACCTGAAACAACGTTCAAAGAATGGTTCGGAGCGAAAATGGTTATTTTGTTGCTAATTTGCAGGAAATATCTAGAAGAAAGTTCTACAGAAAGTAGCTAAGGGTCCTCAGAAATGTAGCTAGGTTCATCACTAGGCGTTAAGAACAGCGACAAAGTCGCTGAGTTGGCACTGCCTCTCTCTCTGCTGCTAAAGCTACTGATAGCAAATGCTACGGGCTATGCCTGAGCGTGAACGCGCATGAAGCAGCCTGCTCGACCCGAGCAGCTCTCTTTTTCTGTGATTTTACAGAAAAACAGGCAATCACAGTAAAAATGCCAGGGCTCATTCTACAGGACCAGGGTATTGCAGGAGAATGTATGAAGAAGACATTTATTATTTCTATACATGTTTTGGCTGTCAAACTTCCATAGCGTCCCTTTAAGAGTTTTGAAGTCGCTCCAGAAGTCACCCACACAAGCTCCACTTTCCTCAGTCAGACACCATCTGCAAACCTCACCTTTGGCCTCTGCACTTATTTTCATGTTTGACTGCTCATCGTCAAGTGTCAAGATTTTCTGGGCTTCCTATCATGGATGCATTTTCAAACTGGCAGACAGCTATAGCAACAAGCTGAACTGGTGGACCTTAGCTCATGAAGATGAGACACTCAGGACGACAAGGACAGAATAGAGACGGTGTGATGAAAGAATAAACAAATATACAGATATAAACACAGATGCAACAACAAAAGTAGAGGAGGAGGTGTGAAGATCAGCATTCAGGAGGAAGTCCAAACAGAGCAGCAGTGATGGATTGTGTTTACTCTTCTGTCGCTAGCTTTTTCCTTTGGTCTCTGCTCCTGTTCCTGCTGTTTTTCTCTGACGTTCTCCCCATTTATCTGTATCCATTCCTCTTTTTTTCCTCCTCACCACCACTTGGTTCTGTTTTCAACATTCTGTGGTCCCTCTCTTTTGCTAGCTGACAACTAGAGGTGTAACTGTATATGTTATTTTACTAACATGAAATAAAGTGTGGCACATACGATAATACTAAGAACCTGGTAGTCACTGATGATCACCACTCTCACCCACAAACACACATTTGTTTTTTCTCTTTTGGCTAATTGCTCCAACAGAAGATGAGCAGAGGAAAACATCTAAGGGGCTCCATGTCAAAGCTAGAATGGATGCACAGGAGCACAATGACCTGGCTGTCTGTTTCACATCAGCAGCTATCAGTCACTCACCTCTCTGAGTGGAGGTTTGAGTGTGTTGCATTTCATTTATGTGGTCTTTTAACGCTGAGGAAAGGGCTCCAAGAATGGATGCTAAAGTCAAAGATGGTGGGTCTGTTAGTCACTAATAACTGTAGTTAACACAAAATTACAAATTTAGTGTGTTGGGGGGGGGGGGGGGTCTAAAGGGGGGGAAAATTCTTCCAAGCCAACGATGAACCTACTCATAGCAGGACAGAGATGATGTTAGGGAGAGAAATAAAAGAAGCTTCACATGTTCAGAGAGGGAACATCTCGCGTGTACACCAGAGCAGTTATGGACCTCCAGGATTGTTTGCTTTTAATCATTTGTACTTTGCGTTTACACAGAAACAAGAGCCCTGCATAGTGTTTTTTTAACTGGGTCCAGAAATCAAATCTTTACTCGCCACTTTATGGTAAAATGTAGCCTTTAAAACCTCTCTGAGCCCACCCACCCCAACCTTTACTTGGTTGACTGCAGAAGGTGTAGGACCAACTCCCAATCAACATACATCAGGTAGAATGTCCAGCTTATCAGTTCCTTGTTCTATTCTTGTTTTTTGTCATTCATTTATATTAGGATGCTTCAACAACACTATAACATACCAAACACTCAAAAATAACCTGTTAGCAATTCTAAACCTACCCGTTCCACCTCTTCTCCCGTGTCCACCTGTCAGTCCATCCCACTCTAATGGCAAGTGTGTAGTTTCCCGAGGATAGTGGGCAGTACTTGTATTTCAGGGAGTTTTCCACCGTACCGCCGTGACTGTTGCTAATTTAAAAAGACATGTATTAAATGTTACTTGTGGAGCGGAAAGCATGCAACCTCAGTGTAACTCGACAGATTTTGATGGTCCCTCAGTTAATTCCATCAAGAGAATGCAATGAAAATGCTAGTTTTCTGGCGCTGCGCTATCCGGATCTGCTCGGGGCATCGGCATATATACTGGACATTTAATGCCCGCAGGCTCGAATTATAAGATTTTGTTTCCACCACCGTCATTTTAACCGTATCACACATCCTGTTATGCCCAGACACTCCAAAAATGGGAAAAGAGGTGGAACTGAGGCTGTTACGCTTGAAACAAATGAACCAATGTACCTACTTTGCTAACCCAAGGAGCTAAGAATGGCTCCGACGACTGGGGTAGCCCACCCACATAGCCAACTGGCTCCCGTGTGAGGCTATAGTCATGCTGGTCGCCTGCCGAGATATAATGTGGACCAGGACTGTTAACCCTCTGGAGGCAGGCGTTGCAGATTAGCAACAGTTAAAACCTACCTGCCTGGTTACTCCACAGATGTATTTCATTAGCATCTTTTAACTCAGAAGTACCCCTGAAGGACTTAGTTGTTCCTCATTTTATCAAAACTTATTTTAAGCCTGAGAGGATTAAATTACAAGCAGAGCCTCAGACCGCTGCAATCATAGTCGGGTGCTGTAGCCTTTTATATCAGCTCATGTTCCACATTCGTAGCTGGTTAATTTTAAGATTACGACAGAAAAAAAGACGGCGTTGGTGTCGTAGATGGTATGTGAGACCCCTAAACCAGGCACGGCAAGACAACGGAGAATATGTTTAGCTCGTTTTGCCGATGAGGGAAATCGACGATGAAAAACATTATAATTACTTCCGAATGTCCTCGTCTGCTTTTGACAAGTTGCTCAGAAGGATTGAGACACTGATTTCCCACCGACTTGCACATAGTGCTCCCATTAGCTCATCAGCGCCTTGCTGTCACACTATGATTTCTTGCTACTGGTTGTAGCTACCAATCCCTGGCAGCCAGCTGTAAACTTGGATCCGCACAGTTGGATGTATTGTAAAAGAAGTTTGCAAAGCTATATGGACAGCACTGGATAGTGTCGAACCTGGTCGATTAGCTTTTCTTCAAAGCTTTCTGACATTTTAACACTACTGGGGTTTGCCGCCGTTGACCCCTGTACTGCATCCGGTTAAATAACGCTCTACACTCTGCCTAGTGGTTACTCGTATATTTCAGTGTGCGGCCGCATCGCGTTAATTTCAGAGGACGCGCACAAACTACGCATCAAACGACGCATCAAACGAACACAAACTACGCAAGGCAGCCATGATACGTATGCGTACGCGTTGTTGTTAAAAGCAAGTATATTTCCAGCCTAAGTTGTCTAACCCACCAGACTCCCGATGGACAGGCTCTAACCCTAGTGGCTCCTGTAACTTCCTGCCTTATTACTGTTGGAGTTGAACCGCGCTGTTTGGCCAGCTGGTTGCTTCATGAAAGCGTTACCTTCACCAGATCTGATTTCTCTGGATCCAGGAATCTTTTGGAAAGAGGGGACAGGCTGGACAGATGTTGAAGCAGGAACTGGAAGGGAAGTGACAGTACACCAAAGATGATTTGAATGAAGAACACCAGATTGCATCAACAAGGTCTCGGGAGCGAATGATGCCATGTAATGTGAAATAACAAGAAGAGAGCATAGGGGGAAAGCTGAGACTCTGCAGGCATTAAAACTGCAGCAAAGCCACCTTGTGGACGAACAGATGGAGGAGTCAGGCTAAAGAGATAGAAAATGACAGCAGAAGAACATCAGACGAGGCTCGTGGTTCTGCAGAGACACGGGGATGGAGATAATGATGGTGAGGCTAAAAGAAATACAGAGAAAGTATGATGAAGGAAGAGTGCAACAGAAGGAAATACTTCAGGGACTAAAGAGGCAAAGAAGGATGGATCTGAAAAGTTAGAATGAAGTGAAATCAAAAAGAGAAAATAAAGAATAGAACAGTGTCTTATTACAGAAAAAGCACTGTTCTGATGCTTGTCCATCCCCTCAGAAGACTGTCCTTCATCTCCTCTCCCTGCTTGCTCTGTGGTGGACAGCAGACGGTTTTGGTCGGAGCCAGTACCGGACCGCAGGGGGTATTTTGTCACTCAATTAACACATCAAACAAACTGGAGGCATCGTTCTCCCCCAGACTGAACGCTGTCCCTCGTGGGAGGGCTTAAGTCAGTCAGAGGGGTTGGTGTGTGGTAGCTCTGAGGACGCCGCCGTAGCAGCCACCCAATCCTGGCTGTGTCAGAGTAGTTCAGTGTGCTGAGGTGTATCCTACAGACAGACGGGAAGGAGAAATGTAAATGTCAGCAGCACCATTTATTCCCCTCTGCTTTGTGAGCAAAGTCAAAATATAAACAAATCAGGGCTCATGAATAACACCCTCCTCATTCATTAGTGGTGATGGTGGTGGGCTGTTGCCGCCGCCCCCCCCCCCCCCCTCGTCCCCCGATTTCTCCTCAGCAGCTGCTGATTCTGGGAACGCTCATCTAGATAAAAATAGACTGAAGAGAGTTGCCTCTTTACTGCAGTGATGTTTGTCCTTCATGCGTTTCATGTTGATATTTAAACATTCTCCAACAGAAGCTTGTTTTCTCCAACCCTGTTGTGATGAGGTCATCAAAACTGAGTTTTTTCTGCGAATGTAACCCGTCTGCTGAAACCTACACCTGTGAGCTTCTACAAAACCCATGGGCATGAGAAATGTATGCTAGTTGAGTGTTTGGTTGTTATTACGTGTTGAAGCATGTCAATCACACAGAGAACAATCCTTAATATTGTGTCATTAATTATCAACAACGCCCACTCACACACTGTAAAAGAGCAAGTGATACCAAAAGGTCAAGCTGGTAGAACAAACGAGGACATTTTAGTTTCATTTCAGCTTTGTGCGTTGCTCTTCCTGTGCTGACAAACAACTTGGCTTCACTCTCACAAGCCAGAGAAAACAGACTGCTGAAGCACACGGCAGATCAAGTCAGAGACACAGAAAAGGAACTGCTGCAAAGACGAATGGAGGCTAATGGTGTTGGGGGGACATAATGAGAAAGGATGTAGGGAAATACGAAAATTTCTGTGTAGATGAAAATGACGAGGGCAGAGGATAAGACACGTGTAGGTAATGAAGGGAAACAGGCCAGGTGTGGGATGGGAAACCAGAACTGTGGCCTCATAAATGATAAATGACCCGCACTAGTGTAGCGCCTTTCAGAGTCAGAGGACTCCAAGGCACTTTACACTACAGTGTATCATTCACCCATTCACACCCTGGTGGGGATGAGCTACGATTTAGCCACAGCTGCCCTTGGGCGCACTGACCGAGGCGAGGCAGCCGAGCACTGGCGCCACCGGTCCCTCCGACCACCACCAGCAGACAAGTTGGGTTAAGTGTCTTGCCCAAAGACTCAACAGCAGAATTCCCTGTCCAGAGCTGGGATCAAACCTGCAACCTTCTGATTACTGGAAAACTGGCTCTACTTGTTGAGCTACTACTGCCCGCATATTGAGTCCTTGGACAAATACAAGGTCACGTCTTATATAGCATTTATAATTTCACTAGAGCATGGTGTCCAAAACATAGGTTCTCTGTGCTCTTGGCATCTTTCATTCTGATTCAAAGGGGGTATTTTTCCGTAAAACTGGCAAACATGAATGAAGATAAATAGAAATATTGCTGTATTTTCAGTTATTTTTCTATGTCCAGATGTAGAAAAGAAGTGTCTGGGTAAAAGGCAGCTATATAAATGCATCAGGTGGGATGTCTGCAATAGAAGTCTAAATGTGTGTGCACCAGTTTCACTGATTATCAACACAAAGTCACTCAGACTTGTCAGCAGCCAGCTTTTACATGTTTTTGGCACCAAATGAAGCTAGTTTGCTCTTCTTTGTTCTTCCTGCTGCCTCTGAAGTCGGGCCAGTCAGTGCTGAACAATGACAGCAAATGGATCAGCTAATGGTTAAGTGGCGCAACAAAGTATGAAAATGACATAGTAACCAAACACACACGTATCGGGTGACTTAATGCCGTCTCGCCTGCTAGCCCTCGGGGGCCTTCCTACCAAGCAGCCACATTCAGCACATTTCACAGTCAAGCCCTTAATCCTTTTAGGAGGCTCCATTACATGTCAACAGTGGCCCACTGAGTCGGCTTGTGTACGCGTGTGTGTGTGTGTGTGTGTGTGTGTGTGTGTGTGTGTGTGTGTGTGTGTGTGTGTGTGTGTGTGTTTTGATGAGCAGACTGTATAACACTGGGTGAAACATTTAGATCTTATTAAGGTTTTTAATTTCCATAATAAGGAAGTCTACTTTTCCTGAAAGCCTTTGTTGAGATTTTCTCTCTAAGAAATAGTTCTGACATTTTTCTTGGTACATATGAGATGTTTGTTTATATTGTTTGACATAATAATTGGTTTCATTGATGAGTTTATAATTAGTTAATAGATCGAATCTAAATAAACTTTTATCTAAACTTGTGGTCGTAGAAAAATATCTTATCAGTTTGCTTTAGGAATCTGATTAATGAGCCAGATGCACATAAAATCTTAAAAATATATTAAATCTTTGTAGTGATTTGGATAGAATATTTGCATTGGTCTTCTATTGTATAATATAGAAGTGTGTGTGATGTAGTGTTACAGTTTGGTGCTGTCGCTATGCTTGGTGCCAATGGTAGGGATGTGAATGTGACTTTTGTGTTGATAAACAGCACCAGGTTTAACAGTCTGATAACACAACTAAGTTGTTTTTACAATTCCGTCAATTTGCTGCAATGCTGAAGCGGCATCAGGGAGCCTTAGGTCCTTTATAAGCAGTGTTGTGAGTAACGCCGTTTAAGTATAACGGCGTTTCTAACGGCGTTCTTTTATAGGTAACGGAATAATCTAATTAATTACTTTTCCCACTGTTGCAACGCCGTTACCGTTACTGGGGACGGAACGCTGTGCGTTACTATGTGCTTGTCGAACGTTGAGCAACAGTGTGAGGCTTTCCGACCGCCACACTTCAGCTGCAGTCAGGGAGAGAGAGGTGTCTTAACGCTCTTACAAACACGATGATGATTGGCCAGGTGGGCGGAGACCCTCACGGTCTCAGTCACTGCATTCTGTAGACACAACGGGAATAACTCCGTTTAAAATAACCGCGTTAACCCTTTGACTGCCCCACCAAGAAAAACCTAATGAAAAAATTATTTGTTTGTATTTTCTATTCCTTCTAGTGAATAATGATCACAATCAATATATTTTTTTTATACACACTTCATAGTTTTTTAATTACTACCCTCTACCAAACGGTTGAGATGTGTCTCTATGGTAAAAGTAAATAAAGTAAAATAGACATAACAACTAGGGGAAAAAAGGTCAGCATTATACTCTTTTTGAAATAAAAATAACTACTCAAAATTTTTACCCACTTTATTTTGGTAGTAAGACACCAAACAGATTCCATTTCAACTTTGGAAGTTATTCTAACAAAGTGTAAAAAAAAAAAAATACACAAATAATGATCAGAAACATTTTATACAAATACTGTAAAAAATGCTCAGAACATGCAAGTTTACTTCTGACCTTTCATTGTAGTGTTGAAACAGCATAAACATTTTTTACTTTCCATAAAATTCTGAAAGTATCCTATTCACCATTTCCACTTTGCACTGGAAATTAGAGAAGAAACTGAATTTTTTCAGGTTCTTTTCTTTTCTCATTTATGATGCAACTGCACCAATGCCTCCTGATCATTACAACCTCTGGTGGTACACTGCAAAGCATTCCTGATTTGCATTCAAGCACAGAAAAACATTGCATTTCTGGCATTTCCATCTTGACACACCCTTTGGACAATAACTGCATCGGCCTCGCTTGTCACAGTGAAGTGGCCAATGCCCACAGCTGTCGTATCGCACATCTGGTTGTGGTTGTGAGGGTCTTGTGATGTGGCGTTTCTTTGATGGGGGTGGAGAGCTGGATGATGGTCGGCCAACTTTGGATGCTGGCTTGTTGACTTGTTTCAAGCTATGGGCAACTGCAAGGCGGAATCTTTTCAAGGAGATTGGTTTCTGATTCAGTTGTCCACACTCCCTTTTGTAGACCAGCCAGGAATTTGTAATGCATAGATCAAGCACGTACCCAAAGAGTGGTAGGTACCATCTTGTAGACTTGGCTGGGGTCTTGTACAGGTGTACCAGCATGTCCGAGAGATCAATCCCTCCCATATGCTCGTTGTAGGCATGGATGAGTGATGGGCATGGGATGGAAATCTTTGCCTTGGACTCTTTGCTCCAGCGTTTGACAGTTGACAATGGCATGACCCCAACGGCATTACTCAGCAGATTCACACATTTGTTGTCAAACCATTTTACTGCGATCACCCCTTCAGCAGCCTTGTAGTCAAAAGCTCCACGCCCTTTCTTTGTCAGCTCTTTGTCTGTCATCAAAGTGGCTCCACCTGTGCGATTTGGTCGAACAGTGCCAATGCATTTGACACCCAACGATGTGTCCAGGTACTTCACCAGTTTAAAACTGGTAAAATAGTTGTCACAAAACACAACAGAAAGCCTGGGCTGTGTTATGGTTTTACAAAGTGTTGTCACCACTTTGGCTCCCAAAGGTAACATCTGCTCCTCTTCACTAAGGGTAGTGTTGAAGAATGTGGAAGCTCCCTGATAAAGCAGCAGGTCATGAATGATGCCAGATGAACTGGCTCGGCAAAACAATTTAAAGCCCCACTTGTGTGGCTTGTTGGCAATATACTGACGGAGATTGCCAGCCCTTGTGCCTTTATAGGCTACCATGACCTCATCCACGCTGTGCTTATATGTTGATGGTATCTGGAGGCATTGCTCACGAAGCATGTCAAAGAGAGGTCTGATTTTGTTAAATCGGTCTCCACTGTTATTACACTGCTGATTATCGTTGAAATGAATGAACCGGCGCAACAGCTGGAATCTCTTCTTTGGCATGATATCGGCTATCACACTGAAACGTGACTCATGGTGCCAGTAATCTTCTAGTGATAGAAAGTTGAAAACACCCATAAATAGGAGGATTGACAGAAAATCTTCTATTTCCTTAGGGCTAGTCTTGATTGTGTCCCCCAACTCTTGAGCAGAATACAGATTGGTATGATAAGCAATATGATCAATCATTTCATCAGTGAAGAGCATTTTGAAGTACTGGAATGGGGACTGTAGAGCCTCAGGGGGCTCAAAACTTACTGCTGGAACTTGCAATTCTTCAATGTCTTCATGCTTCCAGATTCTTCTTGCATCTTTTTTGGGGACTGAGAAGGAATATGGGTATAATGTATCCTCTGCTTCTTCCAAGGGAACAGTTTTTAGGGTGCGTTTCCTTTTTTTGCTCTTTTTACGAGACAACTGTGTTGATCTGCTTGTTGAAGGAGCTTCTTCTTCCATGGAAACATCAACATAGCTTTCATCACTATCATCTGCAAAATTGGGTTGAAAATCTGGATCCTCTATAGGGTCATCATCACTCAGTTCACCATCAGAGTCCTGAGAATTTTCAGGCACAAGGGCCAGAGAAGTGTGTTGCCTTGTTCCATAAAAGGATTTGCAATCCATCTATTAAATGTAAAAGAAAAGGAAATTGTAGGTGTTGTAGATGGTTTTGTAAAATTCAAATAACTGCAATGGTTTTATTTTTGTTTTACCTATCATTTAAAATAACATTTTGAAAACAATGACAGAGTAAATCTTTTTTACTTTGTCATGTAAAACAATTAAAACACCTAATACTTAAATGTATAGATCATTAAATCATTTTATTTCATGGAAAATAGTCAATTTAACATGTCAAAACTTAATTTCTAAACATTAGCTTAGTGTTGCTAACCTTACCATCAATTGATAACTCAACCGTTTGGTTGAGCATGTTTTAGAAAATTTATTCTGAATTGAATACAGTTATTTTCTGGTATCAAATGACATAATAACGTTCTGCAAATACTATGGCATGATTTTACAGTGGAAAAATGTACTTACCTTCACAATTTTTTGCCAAAACAGTCCATGTGTCCAGAGTGATTTTTTTGTTTCTGATTTCCTGGTGGGAGCACTGCAGATGAGGCCTGCAATTTCCTGACACAGTGCCATCTAGTGGATTTTTTTAGTACAACATAACTCAACCAAGTGGTAGAGATGGCTCAATAAGGTTAAGTTAAGTTAAATAATCCTGTCCATTAAATATGGTGTCTCAAAATATGCTATACCAAATGGTTGAGCAGGCAGTGAAAGGTTAATAAAAAATATGTCTTTCTGTAACAAGCAAACTAATTAATTACGTCTTCTTTCATCAAAACGTTGTTCCTGTTACTGGTAAGGAAATGCGTGCGTTAAGCAGTGCGGTGTGTTGAAGCTGTCATCATCAGCTGATCAGGAGCTAAAGAGGCAGATGTTTAAGAGCATCATGGCCCGTGAAGAACGAGGAAGACGTGATGAATAGTCTACGGCTGCAGACCCGCAGATTTGTTGCTGCAGCAGCGAATCTGCGGGTCTGCAGCCGTGCCCTTAGCGTGACAGCGGGACGTCCCGAAGGTCCGCTCACCTGTTCACCGCTCAGACGTCCTGATCTTCTGCCTTCCTAGATCATCCAGCTGTAACCTGTTTCTGATCATGTCTTTAGTCACGCTGTAACACTGATGCATTAGTCTCAGACGGCATGGAGCTCAGGTGTTATTAGAACTACCTGTGTGTGTTCACCACCCAGCTTCAGCTCTTCTGTGTTTGGGTCTGACCCATGTTAGTACATTTAAGTCCTAGGCTTGTGCCTCTTCTAGTGTCATTTTAAAGGATATTTATTTATTTATTTATTTAACCGATACTAGATCAGTAGCAACAGAAATGCTACTAAAAAGACACAATTATGTGAAGCTGTAAAAATTAGAATGCTGTGCAAAATTACATTTATTTCTGTAATTTAACTAGACCGAGAGACCATTTAAAGGCTCGGGAACCTTTACAGGTGTTTCTATTTGCAATTTTAAATTTTAGCTGATTGGGTTTTTGTTAAATATCACACAGTGACCTTTTAATAGTCTAGATTAGTGTAATGTTCCTATTAGTAGTTCCTCCTGTTAAGTGCTTATTTGTTTAAATTATTCAGGTTTATATAAAACATTTGGACATACATTTTATTATGTTCCAGTCATTAGTCATTTATATTTTACTATTGTAGTAATTCTTGCATTCTTTAATGAAAAAAGTAACTAAGTAGTTACTTTTGTTGGTAATTAGTTACTTTTATGATCTTGTAACTCAGTTAGTAACTGAGTTACTTTTTTGACAAAGTAATCAGTAACTATAACTAATTACTTTTTTAAAGTAACGTTCCCAACACTGTTTATAAGTGGTCAAACCGTGGCGGTAATTATGCGCAGTCGTGTCCTTTTCACAAAAAGATTAGTCAAGTCTGTAGTGCCAAGGCGCAATGGCTGTTACTTAGACAATTACCACACTATTATTACCAAGTGAGGCAGAACAAATGCAGCAAAATTTGCGCATTGCCGTGCCTGCATGTCGCATTTATTAGACACAACGTTGCGGTAATATTACGCTGATTTGCCAGCACTATGTGTCTTGTGAAAAGGGCTATAGATAACAGTAAAGCACTTTCAAGTAGTTCTCTAACCTCCACAGTGCTTTTCCTAGTGGAGTGAACATTGATGTCTGAAATGCAAGTAAACCGTGTGTCCAATGTCCGTGCATAATTGGGAAGAGCAGAAGTACAACCATGTATTGTCTGCATAACTGAAACAACGCTGTCACTCGATGACACCGCCAAATGGGAACATTTAAAGATTAAAACACACTGGGCCTAAAATCAAACCCTGGGGAACACCAAATGTAATTTCACAGACTTCAAAGTAGCACATATCTAAACATGCCATTATAGTCCTGTCTGTGAGAAAGGAAATAAAACGTTTATGGACAGCACCGGAGAAGGTCGTGTGTTTTAATTGGGTTAGAGAACTAGGCAGTTTTGGCTTGCCTTTAGCACCCCCTGGTGTCCATTTGTAGAACCAAATCTCCTCGGAAGTTTAGAGATGGGTCTGAAGCTGCTATGGAGAGAGGCGTCAAGACTAGGGATGGGTACCTTTGACATTTGAATTGATCCGGTACTAATTCCCGGTACCTACGAATCGATACCGGTACTTAACGGTACCAATTTTCGATACTTTTGAGTGTTTATTATTTTAATTCTCTTTTATAATTAAATATATATTTTTCTCAATATGTAACAATATTTGATCAATATCACGGTAAATAACATACAACTGTTTGTATTTTAACATCGTCCTTGTAGTTTTATAAGCTGATAATTAAACTGAAGCAAACATCTTTACTGTGAACTAAATTTACTGTGTATCTTCATTCCTTTTGCCGTCCTTTTTCATTTGATTTTTCCTACTGGGAAGTTAGAATTTCCGAGGAGAAAGCGAAAGCACCATTAGCTGATAACAATGGTAGCAATGGAAGCTAAGATATCAAGCTAACGATATCTTAAACAGTTTATTTAGCTGCTGGAGCAGATTAAAACGGTGATGCCTCACACTTAGATCGTCACTGGTTTCGTCTTCACCCGTCACATTTAGTAAACTGAAGCCAAACTTTAGAGCGCGTTCATGTTGTTCAGTCGAGAATTCAGAGTTCTGAGGAGAAAGCGAACGCACCATTAGCGAAACGGAAGCTAACATATCAAGCTAATTATATTTACCTACCGGAGCAGATTGAGATGAGGAGCAGATTAAGATGAGGATGTCTCACTTAGATCGTTGTCGCTGGTTTCATCACCCAGTTACCCATCACATTTAGTGAAGTGGACCCAAGCTTTAGCCTGCGTTCTCTCTACCATGCTGCTTTGTTTACAACTGGTTCGCAGCGAGCGACGACAAAACGCTCTTGCGCATGCGCAGCTGTCTTGGCAAGTTCTCGTTATGATGGACGGGTACCGAAACGAGGCACCGTTTGAAATGACGTGAATCGGTGCTCGGTCGGTACTATGGAATTCGGTCGGTACCTTAAAAAGTACCGAATTCGGTACCCATCCCTAGTCAAGACTCGGTTTTTTAAGAAACGGGTGGATTACAGCGCTCTTAAAGTAAGCAGGGACCAGAAACCAGAGAAGCATTAATTATATAAAGCACGCTGGGACTGATGGACTGAAAAGCACTTTTAAACAAAGATGAGGGTAAGATGTCGAGGGGGCATGCAGAGGTCTTCATAGAGTTAACTAGTTTGGTTAACTCAGGCAAAGAAACAGGAGCAAAGCTATCTAGGATGATGGGCCTGGTTGGAGTCGGGAGAGGCAGCGATAAGGCTGAAGGAGAGATGCTAGATCTAGCCTTATTGACTTTGTCCACAAAGAAAGACAAAAAGTTCTCACAGTCTGCAACAGAGTGGATGGAGGCTGTAGGAGAGGCAGGAGAGACGATGCTGCTGATGGTGTTAAACAGCACCTTGGGGTTCCCTTTGCTCTGGAACACCAGGTTGGAGAAATAGGAAACCCTTGCGTTTCTGACTGCAGAGTTAAAGGATGTCAGAAGATCCTTTAGGTGCAGCAGATGGACGTGGAGATGGGTTTTCTTCCACAAACGCTCAATTTTTTCTGCAATGGCACTTCAGGCTGCGAAGGCTGTCATTAAACCAGGGAGTAGGGTTCACTGCAGGAACTGATCTGGTTCTGACAGGACAGATGTTGTCCAGGATGGAGAGGCAGTGCTCGTTAAACTGATAAGTTAAGGAATCTGGGTCATTATCAGAAGAACAGGGTGGATCAAAGCAGCAGAAAACTTGCTAGCTGTGCTCTCATTAAGAAAATGAGAACTAACCATACGGCGAGCAGGAGGTGGGGACGCAGAAACCGACAAGTTAAAGAAAATGCAATGGTGGTCTGAAATATAAACGTCCTCAGGACAAACACTGTCAGCATTCAGACTCAGGGTAAAAACAAGGTCTAGAGTGTGCCCCCTGGTGTGTATGGGGCCAGAAACATGCAAACAAAGCTTCATCCCCAGTGTGTTAGTATGTGTCATCACCCAGCCTCGTGTTCCACCTGTGTGTTTCACATCTGTATGCATCTGTGTGCTCACTGAACATCCTTCAGTCATCGATTTTTAAGCACAAGGTAATGCATTTTAAAAGGCTCTGTCAGCCTCGAGGGCAGAATAATGGCAGCCAGTTTGGAAATGACAACAAAGTGTCTGGAGTCGTCCTCCATCAAGATCTTTACCTCACAAATGTCCTGCATCTCGTCTCGTTGGCGCGGTAAACATAATGTCAACAGACCTTGAGGTTGTTCTGTGTTCAGGGAGACTAAAACGTAGCTGTGGTTTGTTTTAGTGTTGTAATGAGAACTGCAAAATTCAAATGTGCTCCGAAATATGATCCCAGATTTCCTCTTAGCTGGGAGGCATTTTAATTATTTCTGTTAAATGGTTTGTTGTGAGACTTGAACATGAAAACAATGAGTTAAAAGATCCTGTAATCTTAATGGGTTTGCATGTTTTCTAAGCTTTATTATGTCCCAAGTTCTTAAACCCAGCCTTCATTCATGTGGTTTGGTCGCTGACTTTGGATGGTGTTGTTCTCATCTCCTCTGCTCAAACCCTTTTCTCTATGACTACATGAGGGCTGTGCAGTCTTATGGACTTCATAATTCAATTTGATTTCTATTATTAAACGATTACCATGGTTACCACTATTTTTAATTCATTTTTTCACAGTTTAGTCTTTTCTCACGTTAGAGATTTTTGATATTTTCAAATTAATTCAGCACACAATAATTCTAGTTACCAAATACCTTTTACTCTACTCTATTATCCTAGTAAGACTGAACAAATACCCTACATAGGTTTGCATGAAATCTACATAATAAATGTAAATAATGAAAATCGAAGTAAACACGTCATTTTCACTTTTTAAAACGAATCAGCTGAGAGTCTGCAAACTGGAGCCATGCAGAGATGCGATGTTTTCACCACCTGACAGTTCACGTGGGACTGTGAAGAACAAACTCATTTTGGAGCAGATTGTAGAAAAAACTAAAGGAGTGTTGCTTCAGTTTGCATGAAAACAAGTTATGTTTAAGCTAAAAGGTAGTCCGTGACGGCACAGGGATGGTACACACACACACACACACACACACACACACACACACACACACACACACACACACACACACACACACACACACACACACACATACTGTATCCCACCATCATTTAATCTTTGTGAAACACAATTTCCCCACAGACTGACCTTAACTTATTCACTGCCAGTCGTTTCCTGATCGCTAAAGGCCTTTGCTGACAGTGTTTCTCGCCGTTTTTACTGTTTTTTTAAGAGTCGCAGAACGTTGCGCGCTAGGATGATGTCGACGCCAAAACAACCAAAACAAAGCGGAGACTCACCTCTTACATCAGGAAGAATCCACATCTTTCGAGCGTTATCCGTTCTTTCATAATCCATTGTCGAATTATGATCGGCAGAAGCTTTTCCGGTTCGCGCCTCACTTTTTTTTACAGGAGCGGCCCAAAGCGATCTCCTAACACATGGATTTTCTGCTTCCTGATCATGTGATATGTGACTTATGCAGATGAAGATCAGATTCAGAGCTGAGATGTTTGTTCTCTTGGTGCGGGGGCTCTTTCCGATGCCCAAACAGTAAAAAAAAAATGCAAATGACGACTTTAATCGTCATTGGCAGTGAACGAGTTAAAAATGACCAGTTATCCCTATTGCTGCCTCAGCTTTGCAGCAAAGTAACGCCATAGTTTTATGAAGCGGCTGGAGTTGTGGACAGGTTTTGTTAATCCTTCCTCGATTGTTGGCTGGTTAGGAGACACAACCCCCGGCTTCTTCTCTTCGTCCAACCTGGGTTGGGAATGTGTAAGGTGCTGTTCCATGTTGGTTTATTTTACACAACTTTCCTTTAAAGCTTCTTTCCGGAATATTTCTCTTATCTGATGGCACCATCTAGTGGCTGACAAGCATATCACACAAAAAGTCTGTCGCTCTATTTTTTTTAAGATGGCGACTTCTGTAGCCGGCAAAACATAGCTAAAACACATTGTTTTACGAGTATTATTCTCATGTCATGTTGTGTTTTCATATATTTATATTTTAGAGACTTACTTGTCCGTAAAAAGTTCATCAACTCTGCATCAGCCGAGGTATTCCTTAAATTTGAAGCAGGTGAGCGGTAGTCGAACGCTAGTTAGACTACCGCTAGCATTAGCGTGCCTAGGCTGGCCACTAGCTTGATTTCCTACCCCCTTGACGGACCTTAAGCATGGATAGGCTGGCATTAGCATCGGAGAGGCTAGCCATTAGCATGTCTTGGAGAGTCACTAGTCAGCTAGTGGCCAGCCTAGGCACGCTAATGGTTAGGTTCTCCAATGCTAACGCCAGCCCGTCCAGGCTAACGTTAGCCTATCCATGCTAATAGACAGCAGAGGGAGTGTGTGAACCAGTCAATGACCAGCCGAGGACTGCTAGTCCCTAGCGTATCTAGTAGTAATGCCGGTAAAGGTGCTATTCCTCAGTAAGCAGCGCCAGCCTCTCAGTTACCACCGCCAGCTTATGATTAATCAGGTCGGTAGTTTGCTTCAGAATTTATATAGCCTCCTGCTGCTGGGCAGTAGTCTTAATTTTGGCCCCCATACCGCACCATACAGTTCAGCTCTGATGCAGTTAGGATCTGAGCGATGAAGGTTCATACTGGATGCTCACATTCACGGAACCTATTTATGGACAAAAGGAAGTTTCCTCAGTAGCGTATAGATGTTTCTGTCTCCTTCAGACTCACAGGGATTTGGCTGCTGGCACTGCCCCGCTCTCTAGTGATCCTTCAAACATAAACATTATAGTTTATAAAACTTTGCAGCCATTAAGCCTAACAGGCAAGCAGACTAGACATTCTGGCATCTGAAGCTTGGAAAGTTGTTCCTACAAAGCTTGCAAGAGCGAGCAGCTGTTCAGAAGCTCGTCGTGGTGATGATCTGAGTCAGGTTGTTTCTCACACAGTCATTCAATGTATGTTGTTAAACAGACATACTCATGTCTGTGTTGTTGATCTTCACAGAATGAGAGACCCCCCACCCCCCCCCACCCCCCCACCCCCCCGGCCCATGTTTAACTGCTAATCTCTCCTTTTCCAGGACCGTATTCCCTATCCGGCTCTTGTGCAACCTTTCAGTGCATCTGTTCGACACCACTGTTGTCTCTCCCTCCTGAATCTGTCTGCAGCTATTTGTTGTTTAACTCCAGTTTGACCTCCAAGTCCTATCTCCAACACCCCACTGGCTGCTTAAGAATTCTGCAAACACCAGCATGTGCTATTGCTCCCTCTTAGTTTGGGAGACAGCAGGGATTTTCCATGGATGCGGTGCATCTGTAAAACTGCTCAGCCGTGACAGATTGTGTAGATGGATCAGCCTCCATCTGCAGTGTAGAAGTGCTTCCTCCTTCCTGTTGTTGTCAGGTAATTCCATCTAACTGCCTATTCCCTACATCTGGCCTCTGTGGGTTCTGCGGGTGTTAGAGAACCGATCAACATTTTAACAGCGACTTTAGCTTCCTCAGAGCCTCCTCACTTTGCACTCACTGTGCAGTGTCTAGCTTAAGCTACAGGACTGTGCAGTTAAGCACTTTTGAGTTTGACGTTCACAAAAAGGTACCCCCAACAACTTTAAAAAGGCTGTAGTACTCTGTTTTACACCTGTCAGAGCAACGATAGGCATAGCACATGATAAAATATTGCTGGTGGCGCTATTGAGATGTCATTTAGTGTGAAATAAGTTATTTTCATGAGCCATTTCTTCTACCTGGAAAAGAGATACATGTGCTTCAGCTCTAGCGGAGAGAAGCTCCTGGAGCGCTGCATTGCTCCAGTTCATCATCTCAGCTGATTCTGTTTACAAAAGCGAAACTTATTGCCATGTTTACATAAATTTTCAATAGTTTCTTGCCCGAGCTAGGCAGTAACTCCATATGTGATCATGACACCTCCTTCTGTTGCGCCAAGGCTGAATATGCATTCACAAGTCCAGTGTTGTAGTAAAAATATTACCAAGCGTGGCAGCAAAACAATCCCACTGTAATGATTTCAATTACATGCTATTTAATAAGCCATAAGGCGTAGGATTCCATAGTAAATATGAAATCCACCTTACGGATCTGTGAGGTTATTTTAACAAGAAGATTGGAACTTTTTAATGCAGGGATTAGATAACAGCTTCGTATTCACTCAGAGACAACAGAAGAGAGAGTCAAGTTTAAAAGTTTAAAAATTTATTACTAAACAAATTAAACTAGACTAACTTAAACACTAAACGTATGGTGTAACAAAGGTGGATTAGACGGTGAATGGTGTAATGTGGAATGTTGCTCAGAACCAGCAAATCCGAGAAGTGATTAGTTCTGGTGAGAACTGGAGGTGATGTATTCGTGTTAAGCTTTGGTTAGGAGGTTCATAAACACAATTAACGCCATTTGTCGGTCTACGTACCCTGAGCGGAAGTCCCCGTTAGATCAGGAATGTCGAGTTCCAGCTTGACCTTCTCGGGAACCGAAGTTGATAGGAAAAGCAGCGGTTGCCGACCAGACCAGTCTGTGAGATACTTGAATGAATGAATGAATGATCAATTTATTCAGTCATCTTAAGATAATGTGTACAGTAACATGTCATACAAATAGATACAAATACCATTACTCACTAACATACATTCATTTGTATATGGTGTCTATTTGGTATCTCATGACTGAATAGGTCTAGGCAGAAGCAATAGCTTATATAAATGCCTAACCTACTTACAAAACAATTTTTCAATTTCCCGCAATGAACCAACAACCCAAATAAAAATAAAACACAAATCCATCCATCAACATCAAATTAATACTCTTCAAAAATAATTTTACTGATAAGTTTTTTTAAGAACTGAAAGAGAAGTTGCTAATTTAAATTCTATTTTAGCCTCATTCCAAAATTTTACTCCCATTACAGAGATACATCTCCTTTTCATTCCCTTTTTGGCTTTTTGTAGAACAAACATACATACACCTCTTAAATCATATTTACTTTCCCTCTTTGCAAAAAACATTAGCATATTTTCTGGCAGAGCTGTTAATTTTACTCTAAACATAAATGGCATTATTTTATAATAGTATAGATCTTCTAATTTCATAATCTGTGATTTTGAAAACAACAGGTCAGTATGAGCATAATAATTGCTCTTGTTTAAAACTCGAAAATATTTATTTTGCATAGTTTTTATTTCATGTATATATGTTTTAAAAGTTGAACCCCATATTTCTATACAATATGCCATGTATGGTTGTATTAGTGAACAGTATATTAGACGTAAGGCCTTATGGTTTAGTATGTCCTTCAGTTTATATAATAGACCCAAAGATTTGGCAATTTTTCCTTTTACATAATTTAAATTATGCTTCCAAGTAGGGCTGGGCGATATGGCAAAAATAGAATATCACGATTTTTCCAATATTTATCACGATTTCGATTTTATCACGATTTTTTTATCTATGAATAGCATAACTTCAATTGCGTATTAAAGAAGAGAAACATTGAATAAATAAACATTTATTCATATTAGGGATAATCAGCACAGTGCTAACACACTTATATTTTAAACTCACACCAGAGATGATAAAAGCCCTGAGAGAAACAAACAATTACAATAATCAGTTTTTCTCGTTTTTCAAGTAACTTAACATAAATTAAAATCGTAAACATATTTAAAGTGCAAACATGTCAATTGCAAACGTATTGTGCAAACATTAACTTGTTCAAAATACTATGTAGCTCCCAGTTGCTCATGTAGTGGATAGTTAAGCTCAAATAGAGCTCTGATGTGCGGCTGGGCCAGAGATCGCTTGTGGTAGCAAAAAACTGCGCATTCTGAATATTTTCTGCAACTCTCACTTTGCATTCAACGTACATGCGTGGAATGGCGGTGTTCGAAAAATACTTGCGGCTGGAAAACTCGTAGCGCGGTTCCAATGTTTTTATCATGTTCCTACTGTTCACACGGGACACAAATCTTTAACCAAGTGGTACGTCACTGCATCTGTCACGCTGTTCCATTGTCTGCTGTCTCTGTCGTAGGGAGTGAGTTTTGTGAGTGTTTGTTAGCGTTTGCTGCCTGGAAGAAGCACTAGTCGCTGCTGCTGCAGCCGCAGGCATTTTAGCTTTAGCTGCCAGCTGGCTCTCATTGTATTGTTTGGGATGCCTTCTTTTCAAGTGATTAAACAAGTTTGTGGTGTTGCCATCACTTGCCTTGATGCTCTCCTTGCAAATGACGTTTCGCTGCTCTTTGTCATCTGGTGAAAAACCAAACCAGTTCCATATAATGGACGAGGCGTTCCTCTTCGGAACAAAAACCTCGTTGTCACTCTCAGCCGCGGCCAAAGCCATGTTTGTTCACACACAGGTGAAAACAAGCGGGGCACTAATATATTACTATGACTCACTCTGATTGGTTAAGGGTCAAACAAAGGCATGTCATTCGCCTGGGGTAAGTTCCCTTTTCATTCAGAGGCAGAATTTCAACAGCAGAGCTGTGAATCGTGATAAAAAGGTCTCTGAAAAATGACAGACCGTCAGATGTGTAGATCGTAAAACGGTCTAAAATCGTCATATCGCCCAGCCCTACTTCCAAGATAAGTTAGAGTCAATCACAACACCAAGAAATTTTATTTCAGACACTCTTTCAATTTCAGTATCTGAAATTGTTAATTTAAAGTCCCCTTTTTTTACCTTCTTATTTCCAAAGATCATAAATTTAGTTTTTTTATATTCAGTGATAGTTCATTTACATCAAACCAAGATTTGAGGATATTTAACTCTTTTTCGGCCTTCTTTAAAAGTTCTTTTACATCTTTACCTGAACAAACTAAATTTGTATCATCTGCAAACATTATAAATTAGAAAAAATCTGTCACGTTACATATGTCATTTATATATAAAGTAAATAATATAGGACCTATTACTGACCCTTATGGAACTCCACAACTTATTTCTCTAAATCCAGATTTTATATCTTTAAATTTTACATACTGTTGTCTGTCTTTGAAGTAACTCTCTATCCAGGACTTCGCTATACCTCGTAGGCCATAATTTTCCCTCTTTTTCAATAATCTCCTGTGGTCAGTGGTGTCAAAAGCCTTCTTTAAATCAACAAATATGCTAATAGAGAGTTCTTCGCTTTCACTTGCTTGGGCTATTTCTTCTACCATCTGCATTATCGCATAGGTAGTGGTTCTGTTTTTTCTAAATCCATATTGACTGTCTCTTAATAATTTATTTTTAGTAATATATACGTCTAGCTGGTTCACAAATAATTTCTCGAGTATTTTTGAAAATTGTGGAATAATTGCTATTGGCCTATAGTTTTCCATACAATGCTTATTTCCAGTTTTAAATATTGAGATCACTATTGTTATCTTCATAGTTTTAGGAAAATTGCCTTTATGTAGTGATAGGTTATATATATATATATGTCAATGGTCTCACAATAGAGAATATAACTTCTTTTATAATTCTCATATCAATTTCATTTATATCTGTGGATTTTTTGTTTTTAAATTTTCTTACTGTATTTACAACATCAGTCTCACTTATCTCATGTAGAAACATTGAGTTGATATTGCTATTTATCAGATTATTAAAAGTATCTGCATCAGGTGGGACTGCTATCTCATTTGCTAATGAGGGGCCGACGCTTACAAAAAATTCTTCCACTATATTTATTAGATCATTTTGACAATTTTGTTGGCGTCTAGTGAGATCCAAACCTGGTTCAGCTTTTATTCTGAAAGGAACCGTTGCAGCAGTTGGAACAGCAACAGATTTTATCCAGCTTGTCGTTGGTTCTTTTGGTTGAAGGAGAAACGTTACGGATTGGCCACTCCGACAACTTCTCTAGAACACTTTGAACTGGCGTTAAAGATGACGTGGGCATAGTTTTATACTTCGGATGTTTTGGTTTATGGTCGAATGAAAAGTTTACAGATTTACCAAACACCACCAAAACCATCTGGCAGATTCTGATTGGATCAGTGAAAGCAATGTGTCATGTCTTTTAACGCTACGTGAGATCAGTCCTGGTGGAAACATTTAAAGTCGTGTTACTTATTATATTCTATAGGATAATAACAAAGTAATTAATATTTTGATTTCACAAATTGGTTGCATCTTATTATTGACTAACACTTTGTTTGATTAGCTTTATTAAAATAGAGTTCTTTGATTTATTAAAAGGAGAGTCCATTCTTCATTCTTCTGTTGAGCTGGAAAGAAGCAGTTTATAATGACTGCATGAGACCTTGAGGCCATATCTCATGCAGACTTGTCCTGTGTCAGAGGAGAGGGGGAAACAGTCATTTCATTCCGTTACACCACATTGCCATGCCGTCACGGCGCTCTCATAAGACAGACCATGGCGGCAGTATTATGCTGATTTGCTGGAATGATGTGTGTCCTAAAAAGGGCTTTGGATTGATTTTGTACCTCTCGCAGACACAAATCCATTTTTGGGTTCTAGGCATTATGTAAAGTGCAGACTAGATAAGAAAAAAAAAACACTGCTACACAACAATGGAGATTAAACTCTGCTAGCTACACGTTTTGCATTTACAGTCCAGGGGAGGAGGGATCCGGACTCGAGATCAACTTGTTGGGGTGGAGCGGGGCAAAGATGACGTAGCAACAACACCATCCAGGGTTGTCTAGTAGCTCAGCAAATCTTTGCGGAGCTTAAGGGAAGAAGATGCTGAGACTGGAAAATGTTCGTGTGAAGCCAAAAATTGCTTTGGGGTGTATTTCAAAACCTGGTCAAAAGCTCCGAAAACTGTATTTTGCATGATATAATCATTTTTGTCACATTACTCTTTACAAGCAGGCTGTGATTTTGTTTTGCCTTCCACTTCTAATATAGTCTGAGATGTTCAGAACGATTCCACTAAGACCTTTTCCTGCTTTGTCTTTGTGAAGCAACCATCGTCCTTCAGCTGCTTCCACACATCTGAGAATATGTCGGTAGCTTGTTCAGCCTCTGTTCACCTTTCTCTCTGATTCACGTGCCTGCAGCACATTTTCACAGTCTTTATTGGTTTGAAGTTCAGGAAGTTACCCAAGTCATCTAATCTCAGAACAAACACATCCTCACAGTTTACATTTAGACTCTAATCAAATAAATCCAGCTCTGCAGTGTTGTCATGGATTTTATCAATATGTTTATCAATAACCCATTTCCTGTAGTGAAGAGAGAAGGGGACAATGAACAGCAAGTCAAACAGTTATAACTGTGGCAAGGTGCCTAAGGCTAATGCCCCGAACATCCGGTCACAGACTTTATTTAAACAGAAAGATGAGAATGGGAGTGAGGTCATTGTGTGAGACAGAGAGTCAGTGTGTGTATGAGTGAGACAAGAGTGTGTGTGTGTGTGTGTGTGTGTGTGTGTGTGTGTGTGTGTGTGTGTGTGTGTGTGTGTGTGTGTGTGTGTGTGTGTGTGTGTGTGTGTGTGTGTGTGTGTGTGTGTGTGTGTGTAAGTGAGTAAGTGAGCATGCAGAGAGGCATAGAGCAATACATTTACATTCAGTTGATTTAGTCCATGATCAAGAATTAATAGACATAAACTTTTCCATAACAAGTGTTTTTGTCTTTTCTGGGCTCAGTCTGACCTCTGGCCTTTTCATGTAGACCTCTCTAATATTCGTAACAACTTGATATGGCTCCAGCCTGGTTTATAACAGTCTTTGCACATATTAGGTTATTTTCACTATAAATCTGAAAGTCTATGGCCGTCCATTAGTGGTCTCCTGTCTTCCTGCTCGCTCTATTTGCCGTCAGGTGTTTTATTCTTCTTCTCCATTTTAAGCAGCAAAAGTTGATGGCCTGAGAAAAACTGAAGTGAATGCAATAAAAAAGTTTTTAAGTTAACCGTCCATCTTCCCCTCTCTGTGTTTCCAGATGTTCAAACTGAAGGCAGTTCAGCTGGCTGAGAAACTCATTCCTGCCTTTAACACTCCTACTGGGATCCCCTGGGCGATGGTCAACCTTAAAAGGTCAGCGACACCTCCCAGAGAACACACCCTTTCATCCCTAACACAATAAATATATTTACCTGCAGCCTGATTTATCATCCGAGCGTCAACAGCTGGCTCTGAAAATGTTTGTTTATCTGCCAAAAAGACTAAGCTTTTTGTAATGTGATTACGGCTAAACTATTTAAAGCATCAAGCACATTTTCTAAGTTCAGAAAACATGAACCCTGTTTACCATTCTGTTGTATTAAATGGTAAATGGCCTGTGGTCTGTATTTGATATAGCACCTTCTAGAGTCCTGGAACCCCCTAAGGCGCTTTACAACACAACCAGTCATTCATCCATTCACACACACATTCACACACTGGTGGGGATGAGCTACGATGTAGCCACAGCTGCCCTGGGGCGCACTGACAGAGGCGATGCTGCCGAGCACAGGCGCCACCAGTCCCTCTGACCACCACCAGCAGGCAACGTGGGTTAAGTGTCTTGCCCAAGGACACAACGACAGCGACAGACTGAGCGGGGCTCGAACCTGCAACCTTCTGCTTACGGGGCGAGCACTTAACTCCAGTGCCACCGTCGCCCCTATTATTAGGAGTGAGTTTGAGGGAAGAGTTTGTCAAACCATTTTAATGTTTGTGACATTGTGAGGTGTGTGTGTGTGTGTGTGTGTGTGTGTGTGTGTGTGTGTGTGTGTGCTTTTTAAAAAATTTGAAATAAAAGTTTGAAATATCTCGCTTTAGGTTGATTTAGTGACATAAATGAACTTTTGCACCACATGCTATTTCCTGTTTCACCTGCAAACACAATAGACCGGGGGTCTCCTGACGTTTTGGAGACCAAGAGCTACTTTTACACAATGAAAGTACAGAAGAGCTACTGCCATACAATGTATACACATTGATACTTTCCATGTGTGAATATGCTTATGATGTTAAAAAAATGCTATGCACCATAATAACATGCATTTTTTATTTCTCTGTATTTAAAAGAAAATAGTGACATTCCTGTTTTGAAACTCAAACTAGACAAAATAAAACATATTTTGTTTTTTAACTAGTCTAGACATTTTCAGAAAAAGAAATACGAATCTACTTCCTGTGAATGATGAGATTTTATGTCTATGATGTATCAGTTACGTAACTCTGTTCTCAAATGAACAGCTAACCTGCTCCTGACCCCGTGCCCTGCCCAGAGCCTAAGCAGTAATGTCAGTTTTTCATAGAGTTCAGCTATTTTGACATAAATGAACTAAAATTTCCAGTGGCATAAATTTAAAGAACATTTAATATTCTTTAAATGACATTTAATAAAAAACCTCTCAAATAATTGTTATGATTCTTTTTCCAAACATGTTACACTAAAATTCTCATTAAAGTGACAGTGTGTAGATTCCCTGGCAATAGGGGGCAGTGCATACCTAAATCATTGCAAGCAAGCACTACTTTTGTGTTCAAGTAACACCTTACCAACGGATGGCCATTAGGGTCAAAAATCCCTGGGGTCACAACCTCCAGCAAAATAACAAGAACATCAGATTCCCTTTCATCGCTGGCAACGAGTGAAGAGGTAAATGTGTAACACAACAACGTTTATTTATGGTGAAAGTTTTGTAACCATTTGTTACGAATCAGTAAATGTGTTCTGTCCTCACGGGCTTCTGTAGAAGGAAACATGGCATCCTATATGGCGTCACCCAGCGATTTGGGCCCAGTCTCAATACTCGCACTTGCACCCTTGCGCCCTTCTTCTACGCATTCCCGGCCAGGGGTGCGAGTGCTTAGGGTGTCCCGATACTCAAGTGTGGAAGTTGACCACGCCCCCATTGCACCCTTAATCTGCACTTCACCCAAGTCTGCAGCGATGCGGACCTCGGGCAAGGGTATTACCCACAAGTCATTGCTGCCGGAGAAAAGGCTCAAGTTCCTTTTCTGACAATATGCATTTTCTAATGAAATTAGTTCATTTTAGGATGATTATTTGATGCTCTGAATGTTTTCGACAACGCAGCAATGAAGTTAAATTTATTTCAAATTATTGCTTTGTTGTTTGTTGGAAAGTTGTTTATAAAGGTTTTAGAAAAAAGTTTAACAGCCACCAGCATCCCGGCACACGTTGCGATCGATGACTCAATGCTCCCTGTCTCAATTCGGCTATTATTTGCACACTTGTGTACCATGCCCTCGAACCCTACTGCGCACTTTCTCCAAGTGCACTTTGCTGAATACCACAGGGCACAGTGCGAGTATTGAGATTGGGCTTTAGACCCACTCCCATGTATTTTAGAACAGATTTTTATGGCTGTACGTTATGAAACTGCCAATATTTTTCATCAACTGGGCTTCTTTTAATTCATTTACTACAACATTTTGATGGATATTTCGAGAGATTAATGGTAAAAACTACACTTTAAATGAATGAAGCTGTAGATATTTCAAATAAAATACAAGCTAAATGTGACAAAAATATAAATAGTTTGAACTGAAGTAAGAAAAAGTGTAAAAACAGAAATAACATTTCTTCCTGCTTTCTAGATTCTTTGAATAATTGTTTATGTTTATTTTTTTCGTCATGAAAGTTAAGTTGTGCTTCACTAGTGAATAACTGCAGGTAAAATTGTGCTTTATTGCATTTTTTGTTGACAATATTAGAATAAGATTGGAGGTTTATCCTTTTTCTCAGCCTCTGGATCAGCTGATCCGCGGTTCTGATGGCTATGCAACACGGAGAAGAAAGAGAGCAATTTAAAAATCGTATTTTATTACTAAATGGGAGAATCAGTTGAAACCGTTGAGGGAAATTTGTTGACACTAAATCACAGGAGATGTCCAGAGAGTTTGGAAGCCTGTCTTCATCATGTGTTCAGAAACAAACACATTTAATTTGCATTAATGTGCTGTTACCGCAGATAGGACTTTACCTTCACCCAGATTATTTTACTGAGGATGTTTTTCTGTTCAACATCAGACTCTTTAAACCCAAACCAGGTCTGCATAACTGTACAACTCGCCCCGTCTTCTGCACGTCTGCGTCAGCACCCGCTGCTATCAAAGTTGACAGAAATGGGGATTAGTGCTGTAACCCCTACAATGACTGCTTATTGCCAGTAATACAGACTTGCACGTTTGTCGAAAGATTCTTGCAAAAATCTGATTTTTCTTTTGTTTTCACAAAATGCTCATTTTAGATCAGATATTATGGAAAATGGGAACAACTTGCTGCTGGTAGCTCGCAAGCCACTTGTTGGGGACCCCTGCAATAGAGAATATCTTGGCAAGAAGAGGCAGGCTAGATGCATTTATGCTCTCTACAGGTTTATAAACATGCGGTGGCTCATCCAAAGGTGGCACTGGGGTGCTAGCCTCCCAGATTTGGGTGGAAACATGGACGTAATTTTGGGGGGGGACAGGGGGGACATGTCCCCCCCACTTTCTCCAAAGTCAAGTTTTCACCCCTGCACTTTTTACCAATACTTTATATTAAATTGGCACTGGTTGAGCTCTAGGACCAAGCAGAAAACAACCATTTGTGTTGAAGCCTGTTTCCCATTAGAACATACTGTAAAGACACCCCCCCCCCACACACACACACACACACACACGTGTCCCCCCCACTTCTAAAGTGAAAATTACGTCCATGGGTGGAAATAAAAATTACATATGAGGGCTGTCAACGGAACTGTAAAAAACAAAAGCAAACACCAATTCTGCTTGACACAGTAAACACCGAGTACATTGGTGTGATACGAGAGAAGTAGTTGTAAACTCATGAGGGAAAAAGAAAATCTTTTTTGTGTTTGTGGCACTCAGGAGTGACTGTCGCAGTAAAACTGCAGTAAGCAAATGGATCTCTCATTGTGATTGTCCACCTACTGCCTTTCGGTGATGGGCGATGAGGCAAAATGACTAAAAGTACCAGCAGAAACAAAGTTTGGTAAATACTTTAATAAAAGCTATGATTATACACACTACAGTTGGAGATCTGGAGTTTTTCTCAGAGGGCACCGTCTAGAGGCAATGAAAAATGTATTGCACCTTAAGTCCATTTCACTACGTTGTGATTACAGCTCTGCAGGTGCCTCTTGTTTGTGAACGCTCACCTTTAGTCGGCCAACAAAGGTAAAACACTTTGTTTTAGAATTATTGTTCTTGTGTCATGCCGTTTGTTCATGTTTATATTTTTAAAGACCAGCTTATCTATAAAAATAGTCACCAACTCTACATCAAGGGTTTGAATCACAGGGGAGCTAGGGGGAGCCCAGCTCCCCCGAAAGGGTGATGGGCTCCACCAGAAGCCCTCAACTGACATACTATGGGGGAGGCCAACAAGTAGATCAGTACTGGATCTTACAACATATGTTACCATTAATGCATGAGCATTAAGGTCTGGTATAAAAACCACAGGGTCCATTCTAACTCATCAATTGTCCTGGTGATGAAATGCTTCAGTAACTCTGATTTCCTATTAAACGTGCAGCAAATTCATGATAACGTTTGACCTGCCTTTAAACGTACACCAAAAGATTCCTGTTGATACCTTTGGTGTGAGAGGTTTTTCTTTAACTCATGTGAAAGACCAAAGCCTCAAAGAGTGTAATGTTTGGTTCCTGATTACTCTCCCAAGTTCTCCACGCTGCTGTGATGTCAGATATTTCTGTCTCGGCGATAAGAACTCCAGCACATCCAAAGTCCTCCCACTTAGGCCTTTTCACATATTCGGCCTGATTAGAGCTCTCCACCAAGCTGCGTGGGTGTGAACACACTATGTACAGAACAATAAACACCTTTTTCATTGTATGTCCTCTTCAGCTGCACTCAAATTTCAAACTGAAAGAAGTGGTTTTAATAAATAGAGCTTTTGTTTTTCTTTGAGCAGCTGCAGAAAAGTGTTAACTTGTACTCTTGGAAACCTCAGGTCACCTGATGCCCTGTTGATCCTGGATTTATGAATAAACCTTTAAAACCAGTGGTCCTCTAAATCTAGTGAACAGTTGCTAAGCACCGACCTCTGTGTGAGACCTCAATCCTGCTGTATTCAGGTCTTTGTCTTGGACTTAGTCGTTTAGTCACTATTCAGTCTTCCAATTTATTTGAATTTGAGTCCTATTTTAGTCAACTGAAGTACATGTACTTCTGTAAAGGAAGTATTAACCACACCTACTTGAAACCGTAAAGAAATATGAGAAATTCACATTTCACACTTTGGATCAATGAAACTCAAAATTTATAATTGTTAACAATATTTAATGTAAAATACCAAAATGAGCACAGACAGTTTAAAATTTTCTCTCAGAAGTTAAAGTAAACAAATCTGTATGATGTGCAGTAATATTTGTAAACATGACAGGAAAACAGCTGATGTGTATTCACCAATCAAATTGTTTTCAGATCTTCACATCTAATGCTCTTCCTCCCAGCTGTGGACATTTTCTCCTTTTAGACATAAACCGTTGCCGGCATCGATGTCCGGTTAGCGGTAGCTTGTTTAAACCGCGACCAGATCCAGACTCTGATTGGTTCTTTTTTCGGTTATCCAATCTTTGGATTTTCATTTCTGTCAATTTTTGTTTTCGTCTATTATTTGTCTACGAAAATTATGAATTTTTTTTTTTTTTGCCTTTCTAGGGTTTTACTGTTTGTTTATTTATTTATTCTTCTTTAAAACACAGTGCACTTTTTTTTGGCCAATGGCTTTGATTGGTCAGTAGAATATTTCCGCTCAGCCGGCAGCTCACGTTGGGCGCACACGGTGACGTTTTACCCCCCGTGAGGTGAAGAATATCAAATCGGTTTGATTTTCACCTCAGCATCTAGCCTCATTTATCTAGGCTTGCTTACGCACAAAACGGGGTCGGAAAACTGCGTTAGCAACTTTCCACGCAAACTTTGGGATTTATGAAAGAAAACTTAGCGGAAAATGTGCGCAACTTTAAGTTGACTAAGGACCTGGCTTACGCACATTTTGGACGTGGAGAGCACCTGCAGTGCTGCTGCTGAGAAGGATAAAATTATGAAATCCTGCAGCATTATCACTTGTACTGCTTCGTTTTAGAACAAGACACCCCCCCCCAACACACCCACACGCGCACGCACATACACACACAGCCTGAAGCGCAGAATACGGAATGCAGAATATCATTAGGGGCACAGATTGAGACAGAATGTCATGCGTCTGTGTCCTGTCACTATGACCTGATTGATCATGTGCCCTGGCTACTTGGACAAGGGAGATCTCCATTTGGCTGACTGGTTAGCCTGCGTGACTTTCACCCGGGAGTATGGGGATCGAATCCCGATTGGACCATTTTTTTTATATCTGCCACAGATCTCTGAAGAACTAACAACATTGACGGCTTCAGCAACGCTGTGCCACTCCGTGGATTTTCTCTTATTTGTTTTGCAAAAGCACTTCCTTTCATTTCTCCACCTCACCCGCAAGTACTTCAACTTCTGCTTGTGAAATAACGCTTCCTTGATCTGCGGTCGGGATCGAAATGCTGCAACAAGCCGGCTTATGTATATGCATGAGATCCACAAGGCACTTTGCATTGATCATTTATGGCAGTAAGTGGACGTGGTGAGGGCGGGATGTGACTAAAATGCAGCTGATAAACATTCTCGTTAGTCTCTGATTTATGAAGCAGAGATTGCGTGCAGCCGTGCGTACTCCATGTTGTATATGTCACAAACCTACTTGGCGTAAGTCCTTTTTTTTTTGCTGAGCTTAAGTACGGTTTTAGTAAGGATTCTATGCAATGTTTGATAAACGAGACCTCTGGTGAGGCAGAAAACTCAGTGAAAATTAGGCACACACAGCAAGGTATCTGCTGAGCGCTCAGCAGCCTGCTCTCATGTGCAGCAGGCTTTAGGCAACCTCAAAGCTTTTTAACAAGTCTGAGGAACAGCTCTGACACTCAGATGTATTTTTGCTTCGGTGAAATTTTCTTTCTGTTTTTTTCTCTCATCTGTCCGTCTCCAGCGGTGTTGGTCGTAACTGGGGCTGGGCTTCAGCAGGCAGCAGCATCCTGGCTGAGTTTGGGACTCTCCACATGGAGTTTGTTCACCTCACCTACTTGACGGGAAACCCTGTGTACTACCAGAAGGTGAGCGCACGTTTGTGTGTGTGCGTGTTTGTGGGTTTTGTTTAGTTTCCACACTGCTGTTTGACATGCTGACATATATGGCTGCTGTTCTGTAACATATCCTCTCAGATACCTACAATCTTCTAGTAGATTAAAACAATTTTATTTATTCAAATAATATTTTTTTTCTTCTAGAAGCCATTTTTCTTCTCGTTTGAGGAATTTTATGAATTCACACAGATAAGCACCAAGGTTTAATCAGTAGGTTGGGCTTAGTCGTCTCCTCTGGGTGGTTTTTAATTTTGTTGTGTTAATCTGTTGTTCTGCTGGCGAATGCTAATGTTGCCGTCTCTTCTGGGAGACGGCCTTCTGTCCTTAGGAGACAGGTGGAGGGGTCTTTCCATTTCATTCAGTGGCAGTAAGGAGATCCACTGATTTTAATTAAGCTTTACCTTTTTTTCTAATTGAATGACTGGATGAAAACTGAGCATTTAAGCTGCAATGATAAATCTGCAAAACAAGCTAGCTTTTGAGCACAGAACTCTCACCCCTCCCATTGGCTATCACCCCAGACCACACCCTGAAACTGGAACGCGCATTGCCACAGTAACAGAGATAGCGCTAAACACCAGACGTTTTCTCCTAGGTCCAAGCATCTTTTGTTGTCCATGACTTCAAACGGTGTCTGGTATGTTTGTCCTAAGGTGGTAGCAGCCGGCTGTTTCTCCCTCTCTGTTATTGAGTGGAGAACCTCTCACACCAGTGGTGTGTAATGAGTGGAGGACCCAGAGAAGTGTTGTGGTTCAATGGGACCGACAACTGGATGGTCCAAATGTTAAGAGAACCACTTCATTGTCTTAGAATTTTTTTATCTCCTCAAAGCATTTACAGCCATTTTATCCTATTCTATGTTGGAACATTGTTAAGAGGTGTGAGAAAGTGTTTTAAGCTAGTTTGTTTTGCAGATTTGCCATTGTAGCTTTAAGACCGTGATCTCTATGTTTTAACAGCTGTTTTTAATTTATAAAACTCCTCAGATGATAATCCAAATATATTTAAAACATAAATAAGTTATAATTACCCTTCTCTAGATGACTGAGACCCTAAAATGAACCATTACAGTCAAATTAGCTTTACCTGCTCTTCACCGAGTAGGAAAAAAAACGAGTAGGGGAAAATAAAAACCTATAAATAAAGAGCATTTATTTATATATTGAATAAAAGATTAAGTCTTCCAGATTGATTAAAACTCTTGATACTGGTGTTCTTCTCAGGTGATGCACATCCGGAAGCTGCTAGCCAAAATGGACCGACCCAACGGGCTCTACCCAAACTACCTAAACCCTCGCACAGGCCGCTGGGGCCAACGTAAGTACCCCACTGCCTTCTGTGCCTTATCTTCTACGTTGGTTTTACCATTTAAGGTTGTTCTGAATTTATGAGTCAATTTTGGGACAGACCCCCCAGAGGACATAAACGCTACCAGTGTTGTTATTACAATCCCTGCATGCTGGGTGAAGCATGGAGCTGCTGTTAGCCTGAGATGATTATTCACTCAGAAGTGGAGCAAAGATGAGGAGAGAGATTAGCTCCATGTGAGGAGAGGACGTAGAGGACGATGGATCCCAGTTAATGAGAGCAAACTGAATCAAGCAGAGGAAGATTGGAACAGGGGAAGCCGTACTCCTACTGTATTGATGACGTCTGGCAGTTGGCCTGGAGAAATGAGCAGCTCAGAGCGAAGTCACTCAGCCAGCGACAGGCAGACATTTTTATAACTTTTTTGGGAGATTTTGTTTCATTACAAGTGACTAGTTCAAAAGTTTTCCTTCTTTAGTGAAAGAAATGGAGAACAATAAAAAGCTTTTGCTTTAAAACTTCACTAAAACGTGATTCTTGCTATTCTTTGGATTGGGCTCCTGTAACAAGATGATTTACACCTTTACCCTTTCAGTCCTAAAGTCCCGTATTATCTTTCGGCTGCTTACCACTTTGTTGAAGTGGACTCACACATAACACACTTCTGGAAAACCAAGCCTGATCAGGTGGATGGGGAAGGGTTTCGGGGTTTCGGGCGCTTCAGTGGCTGTAATTGCCACCAACAACAATCAGGCTAAATGAGGAAGTTGAGGAAACCCATCAGGAAAGCTTCAAAGTAATCTGCTCATCTGTATAGTACCAAACAGTCTGGTTATAAGGGAGGAGTCCAGGCAATCCACCAGTCACATGTTTAAAACCCTCCACTTCCTCTATTGGTTTCTGACTGGAGCCAGTGCGCTTTAGCACAGGAAGTCATCTCAGCAGCTTTTCTGGTTCTGCCGTGCACCAATAAGAAGATGGCTTTTTTTCTACAGCTGAATTTGTCCAAACTTACCAAAAGCAAAGTACATCCGTAACAGTTAATTTCGGAACGTCTTGGAGGCGTAGGAAATGCCGTCTTCTTGCACTGAGTTGCATGTGCGTTATAAATGAGTTACTAGATGTTTATGTTTATTTATTTGGCAGACGCTTTTATCCAAAGCGACTTACAATTTATAACCTATAGGGCATGTTGTGATCTGTGGGGGAAACCTGAGTACCCGGAGGAAACCCACGCATGCATGGGGAGAACACGCAACTCCACGCAGAAAGGCAGCAGCCGAGTTTCGAACCTGCAACCTTCGTGCTGCGAGGCAACAGTGCTAACAACTGCGCCACCATGAAGATCATAGAAGCTCCTGTGTTCTTTCTGTTGTCTGTAACAAGTTAGTCTACTGCCCTGTTGATTTTCATAAAGAGCCAACATTCTGTTTACGGCTCACCTGTACGATGATGATCGGTGGGTGGAGGTAGCGTCATCATTCATACCACTGCTGTCTGCTCTCTCTTAAAGGAGGCTTTCTTCTCTCTACGAGTAAAAATAAAATGTGATTAGAGCTGAAACGTGATAAAAGGTCTGGTCGGAGTCCCAAAGAGACAAATGCTGTTTTCGTTTGTCCCAGAACAGTTGCAGCGCAGAGTTAGTAGGGTGGGCATAATAATCTGTTTCCTTCTATCATTTATAACCTTTTCAAAGTCGGTCTTGATGCCGACTGACCTGCTGACTGTTATCTTGGCATCGCACCAGAATAATAAAACAGTGAGAATATTAAAATGGTCTTTTTGAGGTTTGCCTTGGAAACATTTTAATATTTATTGTGGTGCTCTTGATCAGATATGACTATCTGTTCCTGGTTGGGTCCTCGCTTCAGTGAGCTGAAATGAAAGATGAAATCTTTTCAAAATTGAATAAAGTGTATTTGTATGTTTGCATGGAGACTGAGTTCCCATGGAGGGAGTGGGCCACGACACTCTGGGTAAACCAGGACACAATAAATAGATTTTCAATAGCCGGAGGGCTACAGGCAGATTAAACTGCTGATTTATTGGTTTTACTTATCAATTCAACGAATGTGTTGCATTTGTGGTCCTATATAAAGGGAGTGGCACATTAATACATGGGCAGGTGGCTTGGCAGTCAGACTGATGAGCCTGTAAGTGCTCAGGCTTCAGGCCAGAACCAGAGGGAGATAAATGGACAGAAGATAGAGGAAGGGCAGATTGATGGATGGATGAATGAGTGCATAAACACATGGGAAGTCTGCTGATGAGCTGATGGATGCTTGGTGTTAGTGTTGGTGTGTGTATATTACTAGTCACTCTGTTGATGTGTCTCACTCTAACGAGCCTGGTCTTTGAGTCCAGATCAGCCAGGACATATAAAACAAAAATACTACTCACTAATGATTAATAAACTCGGTTAAGCTGGTAAACTGTCCTACAATCTGGGATTAGGTTGACAGAAGTGGCTGCTAGTGGCTTGATTGTCGTTTATAGTGGCTGGGAAAGAATAAGGTCTGTATTATAATGAAAATGCAGCAGATGTGTTTCTGTGCATGTCATGAGCATGTTACCTGTTGTATGTAGCTTTAACTGGGTAGATAAGCTAACAGATAGTATATGTGGGGCTTATTAGTCATCTCAACAGAACAAGTCAAGGTATTTTCACCACAGAGACTGGACTTGGTTAAATAACACCAGAAGAACCACTAGTATGGACAGAAATCCATCTGATTGGATCATCAAAGCCACCTGATGTGTCTTGTATTGTGCTTTTCTTTATGAACCAGTTGGGCAGAGGGCAGGTTTAGCTAAATTGGGTACAGAGGTGCACTATTTAAATGATTAATGTGCAGCAGGATAGCTAGCTTCTTTCACGCAGGTTGATCAGCAGCGGCAGAAGAGTTTAAACTTAGTCAGAAAACATCGTTAGTATGATTAAATTACAAAAATCTTACCCTATTAAAATAATCAGTAACTGGTTACTTCAACAGAACTGAAATACCCAAAAGGGAGCGGGGCCTTTCGAAGGAACAGGAAGTTTCTCCATGGATCAGAGCAACCCTGGGTGTTTCTCAATGCCAAGTAACCTCGCCTTGATGTCTTGGTCACGCCCCGGTTTCCTAGGAGATACGTCATCTGGAACTGCCAAGGCATGTTCCAGTGTTCATGTTCTACCGAGGCGTCTGTTCTCCGTTTGTTAGCCGTTTAGCTAGCTGAGCCAGGAGAGGAGGGCACGGGAGGTGTCTTGTAGCTGGCCTTGGTCAAAAATTTCCCAGAATACACCGCAGTATTTTCAAAAGGATGGCAGATCAGGAGCCAGCAGCTACTTTTGGGACAAATTTCAAGTTTAAATTTAAAGGGACTTTACGGAGTTTTGAATTTTTATGCCCGCGATTGCCCCCTCAGGCCAAAAGCATAACGGCAGCTTCAATAGTAAGCTCGTGCACGAGGCGCGCATGCTGTACGTGCACACTCCTTAACAAAAATAACAGCTGAGACAGTCCCTTGTGTGTGTTGGTGTGTGTGGGTGGGGGGGGGGAGAACAGGAGAACGCGCAGCTAATTAATTAAATAATTTGGTTCTGTACCTTTCTCTTCGGCACAGCCGGCAAAGGTTTATGATGGGTCAGTCCTCCTGCATGCTCAGATCATTCCCTTCCCTTGCTTGAAAAATTGTTCCAAAATGAAAGTTGAATCCACATCTTTTTTATCTGTGAATTCAATGCCGTTCGGCGAGTCGTCGTCGTCGTCGTCTTCCTCCGCTTATCCGGGTCCGGGTCGCGGGGACAGCATCCCAACTAGGGAGCTCCAGGCCGTCCTCTCCCCGGCCTTGTCCACCAGCTCCTCCGGCAGGACCCCAAGGCGTTCCCGGACCAGATTGGAGATGTAACCTCTCCAACGTGTCCTGGGTCGACCCGGGGGCCTTCTGCCGGCAGGACATGCCCGAAACACCTCCTCGGGCAGGTAAATCGAGAGCCTGGCTTTCTGGCTCAGCTCCCTCTTCCCCACGACAGATCGGCTCAGCGTCCGCATCACTGCAGACGCCGAACCAATCCGCCTGTCGATCTCCCGATCCCTCCTACCCTCACTCGTGAACAAGACCCCGAGATACTTAAACTCCTCCACTTGAGGTAGGACCTCTCCCCCGACCCGGAGGTGGCAAGCCACCCTTTTCCGGTCGAGAACCATGGTCTCAGATTTGGAGGTGCTGATCCTCATCCCAGCCGCTTCACATTCGGCCGCGAACCTACCCAGCAAGAGCTGAAGGTCAGAGCTGGATGAAGCTAGGAGGACCACATCATCCGCAAAAAGCAGAGACGAGATTCTCCTGCCACCAAACTCGACACACTCCACACCACGGCTGCGTCTAGAAATTCTGTCCATAAAAGTGATGAACAGAACCGGTGACAAAGGACAGCCCTGGCGGAGTCCAACCCTCACTGGGAACAGGTCCGACTTACTACCGGCTATGAGGACCAAACTCACGCTCCTCTGGTAAAGGGACTGAATGGCCCTTAACAGAAAGCCACCCACCCCATACTCCTGGAGCGTCCCCCACAGGGTGCCCCTGGGGACACGGTCATAAGCCTTCTCCAAATCCACAAAGCACGTGTGGATTGGTTGGGCAAACTCCCATGCCCCCTCCATCACCCTTGCAAGGGTATAGAGCTGGTCCACAGTTCCACGGCCAGGACGAAAACCACATTGCTCCTCCTCTATCTGAGATTCAACTATCGATCGAACCCTCCTTTCCAGTACCTTGGAGTAGACCTTTCCAGGGAGGCTGAGGAGTGTGATCCCCCTATAGTTGGAACACACCCTCAGGTCACCCTTCTTAAAGATGGGGACCACCACCCCGGTCTGCCACTCCCTAGGAACTGCCCCTGATGACCACGCAATGTTGTAGAGACGTGTCAACCATGACAGCCCTACAACATCCATAGCCTTGAGATACCCAGGACGAACCTCATCCGCCCCCGGGGCTCCGCCACTGTGTAGTTCTTTGACTACCTCAGCAACTTCTGCCCCCGAGATCGGACAGTCCATCCCCAGGCCTCCCAGCTCTGGTTCCTCCTCGGAATGCGCATTGGTGGGATTGAGGAGCTCCTCAAAGTATTCCTTCCACCGTCCGACTATAGCCTCAGTTGACGTCAGCAGCTCCCCATCCCCACTGTAAACAGTGTGAGCGAGTTGCTGCCTTCCTCTCCTGAGGCGCCGGACAGTTTGCCAGAACCTCTTTGGAGCCGATCGATAGTCTTTCTCCATGGCCTCACCAAACTCCTCCCACGCCCGAGATTTTGCCTCGGCAACTGCCACTGCTGCACCCCGCTTGGCTATCCGGTACCTGTCTGCTGCCTCCGGAGACCCACTGACCAGCCACGCCCTGTAGGCCTCCTTCTTCAGCTTGACGGCTCCCCGAACCTCTGGTGTCCACCAGCGGGTACGGGGGTTGCCACCACGACTGGCACCGGCCACCTTACGACCACAGCTAGCAACAGCCGCCTCGACAATCGCAGAGTGGAACAAGGCCCACTCGGACTCAATGTCCCCCACTGCTCTCGGGACGTGGTCAAAGCTCTGCCGGAGGTGGGAGTTGAAGACCGTCTTGACAGGTTCTTCTGCCAGGCGTTCCCAGCAGACCCTCACTATGCGTTTGGGTCTGCCAGGTCTACGCGGCATGTTCCCTTGCCATCTGATCCAACTCACCACCAGGTGGTGATCAGTTGACAGCTCCGCCCCTCTCTTCACTCGGGTGTCCAAAACATACGGCCGCAGGTCAGATGATACGACTACAAAATCTATCATCGACCTGTGACCTAGGCTGCCCTGGTACCAAGTGTACCGGTGGGCATCCTTATGTTCGAACATGGTGTTCGTTATGGCCAAACTGCGGCTTGCACAGAAGTCCAATAACAAATCACCGCTCGAGTTCAGATTAGGTGGGCCGTTCCTCCCAATCACACCCCTCCAGGTCAAGCTGTCATTGCCCACGTGAGCATTGAAGTCCCCCAGCAGGACAATGGAGTCCCCTGATGGAGCACTATCTAGCACTCGTCCCAGGGACTCCAAAAAGGGTGGGTACTCTGAACTGATATTTGGCCCATAAGCACAAACAACAGTCAGGACCCGTTCCCCGACCCGAAGGCGCAAGGACGCTACCCTCTTGTCCCCCGGGGTAAACCCCAACACACAGGCAGAGAGTCTCGGGGCTAACAAAAAGCCAACCCCAGCCCTCCGCCTCTCACCCGGAGCAACTCCAGCAAAGTAGAGTGTCCAACCCCTCTCCAGGTCTCGGGTTCCAGAGCCGATGCAATGTGTCGACGTGAGTCCGACTATATCTAGCCGGTACCGCTCAACCTCTGCCACAAGCTCCGGCTCCTTCCCCGCCAGCGAGGTGACGTTCCATGTCCCAAAAACTAGTTTTCTTGTCCGGGGATTGGACCGCCAAGGCTCCCGCCTTGGTCTGCCACCCGATTCGCATTGCACCGGACCCTTCATGTTCCTCCTGCGGGTGGTGGGTCCACAGTTGGACGAGCCCATGTATCCGGTTCGGGCTGGGCCCGGCCGGGCCCCATGGGCGAAAGCCCGGCCACCAGGCGCTCGCTCACGGGCCCCAACCCCAGGCCTGGCTCCAGGGTGGGACCCCGGTAACCCTCCGGGCCGGGTACTCCGACTCTTCGTTTTAACCGCCATGAAAGATCTGTTCGGCGAGTCTCAAATAAAAATTTGGGCATCTTACTGTAAAAAAATATACCATTAATGTAAAAAAGAAACTCTTAATGAACTATGTTCACATCCAGAATCAAACCCAGGTCTTCTGCATGAGAGTACGACGTCTTACTAAGTGAGCTAAACCATCAGTGACGTATTTTGTATCTGTAACATTTATATCCTTGATGACAGCTGAAACAGCGTTCAAAGAACAGTTCGGAGCAAAAAATGGCTATTTTGTTGTTAATTTGCAGGAGATATCTAGAAGAAAGTTCTACAGAAAGTAGCTAAGGGTCCTCGGAAATGTAGCTAGGTTCATCACTAGGCGTTAGGAACAGCGACAAAGTGGCACTGCCTCTCTCTCTGCTGCTAAAGCTACTGATAGCAAATGCTACAGGCTATGCCTGAGTGTGAAGGCGCATGAAGCAGCCTGCTCGACCCGAGCAGCTCTCTTTTTCTGTGATTTTACAGAAAAACAGGCAATCACAGTAAAAATGCCAGGGCTCATTCTACAGGATCAGGGCATTGCAGGAGAATGTATGAAGAAGACATTTATTATTTCTGTACATGTTTTGGCTGTCAAACATCCATAATGCCCCTTTAAGTCAATTAATTGTGGCTATCGAGCTGACATCTAAAATGTTTTTTTTTTTTTAATCCAAAGTGGTTAGCTACTGTTGGTTAGATGCGTAGTAGTTACAGCTTCGGTGGCTAGCAGGTAGTGTATCGCTTACTTATTTAATTTGATAAACATATACACAATTAAAAAAGTAGCAGCAGGTGTCTGGTGAGTTAACCATGTTAGCTTAAACTTGTGTGCTAACGTCACAATATTGTACAGATTACTATCGTGTGCCAGACAATTAAAACAGTATTGGTCAGTTAATATATTAGTAATACTAATCAGCGTCTGTCAGCTGTCTCATACTCGTTAATATCCATTCACCTAACGTAGTTTAGTGCTTAGAGAGAGGGGGAGAGACGCCTGTGATCTGGTTCTGGAGCTCATGCGGCTTCTGTGAGCTGGATCCGACCCAAACACGAGTGAGACAGTCGAGCTGGTATTTTTAAAAGCCGCACATCCTCTTCTGGTGTGGCGGTTCTGGTCTGGTTCTGACCCGGAAATCAGCTGGCCTGCTGAGCAGCGCGTCTCTTCTGGTGGTCGTTTCTGACCTGGTTCTGACGGTAATCTGAGCTCCAGAAATCCACATTTAATTTTTTAAACCCCACCACGGGTCTCTGGAGCCCAGTGCGGACCTCTCTGTCCCGGTACCGACCGATGTGGGCTCCAGAAGTCCGTATTTTCAGCTGCAGAAAGGCCCTCGGGCACGGAGATAGAGGCGTTGTTCCTCTGCTCTGGATACCCCTGGACTCTATGTCCAGACACGCTGGAGTTGGTACAGCCTTCACAGACTATAGTTTATCAACATGAACACAATCCAACACTAGTAAGCACACACTGACTGGATAACCTGACCTCTCTACCCTAAAACTAGCCACCCTCCACACTGAGCTGAGGCAGCGCCGAACTTCTAACTCCCTTTGGTTACTGCAGAGGTTCAGATTTAGATTAAGCTTTGCTGAGAAAGGCTAGAAAAACTCTGCTGTTATGTATGTTGCATCGAAATATTCACAATAAGCTTTTTAAATAGTATTTTTGGACAGCATTTTATATAAATTAGAAAAAAATTTGAACCTGCAATTTGCTCTTCAACCGTTTTATTTGACCAAGGAAGGACAGTGTCCTCATAAGGCGATGTCTTGCGAGGCCAGGCGCCTTGACATTGAGAAACACCCCCTGACTGCCGGTGTCGGTACAGGATCTGCTCGGGTGCAAGATCGGCTCGTCGTCCTTCGACTGCCGATGACGTCAAAGTAGTTGATTGCCTGAACATGAACCTTACGGAAGTTACGTAATCACGTGACATTGTTATCACGTTACGTTGGTCCAGGCACATTTTTCTGTTGGAAAGATGGGCAACTTTTACAAAGAAATCCATCATTGCCTCTTTGAAAATACACTTTTAGCATAGAGCTGCATGTATATTAGGGCTGAACGATTAACTGCATGTGCAATTAAATTGTGATGTGACAAAAGGAGATTTTCTAATCGCAAAGGCTGCAATTTGGCAGCGAGTGGTTAGCGCAATGCTAATATACATGGAAAAACCCATTGGAATGCTAATGCTAATATCACCGATTACATTCTTACAAATTATGAATTAGAAACGTGCCAAATGATTACATTTGGAGTCTAATAGAAAGTAAAACTACCATCAATCAAATAAGTACAGACAGGTATTTTAGTAAAGCCAGAAAACTTAACTCCAGAGTTTTGGCTAGCAGCTATAAGCGTAACTGAACTACGCATAGACAAGACGTCAAAAACTCTAAACACAAAATACTTCAATAAACGGAACACACTTCTTTCCTGCAAATACAGTTTCACAGGTGTTGCTAATACCTATGATCCTTCAAGGGATGTGCTCAAAGAGGAGTTCAACATTATGAATACAATATAGTGTTTTATTTTACAAATACCATTATAAACATAAACTTACGTAGTAAGAAATATTATTTTAATAACGAAACTGCTAAATTCTTTCTAACAGTAAAAAGATGTGTAGTGTATTTTGTCTGAGTGGGTTTGCCGTACTTTGACGTCATCGGCAGTCAAAGGACCCCGAGCCGATCTTACACCCGAGCAGCGGTCCTAGGGGCAGGGCCACAGGGGCACTGCCCCCCTCTGATTGGCCCCCTGAAGTGCCTCTGACCTGTCACTTGTCTGTCTTTTTGCACAATGATCAGAAAGGTAGTTTTTAGGGGCTTAGATGAAGAAAATGTGGGAGGGCTGAATTTGCAGTTGAGTTTGTTCTGGGATCAGCTGGAGATTAGCGCAGAGGCGTTAAGCACACGGACCCAAACAATACAGCCTTTCTCTTGTTCAGCACAATTTAAATCAATAATACACACATCAGTGCAGTAACACTGCACACAGTGTTGTTGTGATATTGTGATTATCACTTCCCAACTCAGGAAAGCAGAAAATTACAACTCGTTCAAAGTCTATTTCCAGCTAGAGCTGCAGCCTATGGAACATGTTGCAGGAACCTGGTTATTTGCATATTTCTGCGCACCTGTCTGTGAGACAGTCGGTCTCAGAGTGCTTCCATTTGAATTCATTACAGCACCATTTAGGCTGCTTTACAGACTGGAGACGCACAAAACAGCAGCCTAAATCCACCCGCTGCTGGGCACTAATTCAGCTTTCAGGATAAATTATTATTCATCACTCAGATTCTTTTATTCTGAGATGGGAAATGGAGGATATTGCTCACCGTGTTCGGAAAGCTGGAACATGGTTTAACGTTCACTTGTATTAATGGGAGTGGGTATGAGGGAAGTGTTTGTATTGGAGGCATTATGAGTGTGTGCGTGCGTGCGTCAGAATAAAGGTAAACAAACTGTAGTTGGACCAGACTAATGAGGACTGGGTCTTCTGTCCTAATGAGATCTTTCAGTAGTACCACACATCCCTCTGACGGCGCTCAGATCTGCAGACGCACTCCTCTGTTCTATTTCGTCTAGTCTTATCCCTTAAGCTAGCTGCTATTGGAAGGATGATCTCCGCATCAGCCAATCATGAAGAGCTTAAATGTACGCCCACCAATAGTGGGTCCCCTCGTGGTATATAACCGCAGTGACCCCACTGCTCACCTCCTTTTTCTCTTCATGCCAAGCTTGAGAGCTTTATTAAAGAGCAAATATTATCTCAAAAGAGCAAATTATCCGAAGACGACTTACCAGCCATGTCCAGCGACACCAGACCCTGCCCGACCTGCCAGACGGGCTCCATTTCCAGCGGCGACCTGCACGCTAAGTGTGAGGTCTGTCTCGGGGCTCACCACGCTGGCCTGGCCTTGACCCCGCAGGCCTCGTGCCCGTTCTGTGCCGCTCTGCCCGTGGCGGAGAAGATTCGCCGGGTCGAGTACTTCACTCCCGCCGCCGACGAAGAATTTCCGGTGGCTGACTCCTACCCGCTGGACAAGGCTTTGGTTTTCTTCGACGCCGGTCAGGAGCCGGCTGGCTTCAACCGGCTGGATGACGTCACTGACAGCGAAAACTACGATGAGGCGGCGTCCCTCCTAGACATAACGGAGGTCGACGAGCTTCGCTCAGCGGGTCCTTCTGCCCCAGTGGCTTCTCGCTCCTCCCTGCCAGCAGTAAGAGCACTGCTCCAGGAGCTGCCCGCCATCATTTCTGCGTCAGCAGCCCGCAAGGGGCTAGCTGTGCCAGAACCGGCCCTGCCTGAAGCGGATGATTTGGCGGGAATTTTCGGGGCAACTCAGACACGCTGTCCAGACCCTGTCTGGCCGCGCTTCCCCGCTGCTATGAGCTGCTGGTCTGCCGCCTTCTCCGAGCCTGCCAAGCTCAAGGCGCCAGTCTCCACATATGCGCCCATCACCAAGGTCGAGGGGTTTTCCGACCAAGGCTGTCCGTCCGTTCCTCCACTAGAGCCGGATTTGGCCTCGCTGTTCGGCGCCAAGAACCACCTCGCTGGCCCGCGAGCTGTTCCCGCTTCAAAACATGACCAGCTGCTGACGCGGCTCACCGACCGCGCACATCAGTGTGCCTTTCAGACCGGCGCTGCAGGGAATAACATCGCCCTTCTTGCCTTCGGCGTCTCCAAGATGATGGAGGAGCTGGAAGCTCCCGAGGAGTCGAAAGCCGTCATAACTAAGACTGCTGATGCCATCCTCAATCTGTGTGCTACTGTGCTCACCGGTTCTGCTCGCATCGCTGCCTGGCAGACCCTCATCCAGCGAGCGATCTGGCTGAAGGCCCTGCCCTCCATTCCGGAACATCTGCAAAGGGAGATGCTGGATGGCCCCATCACCACCGATGTTCTGTTTGGTCCCCATCTTAGGGGCGTCATTGAGAGGGCTCAGAAGACGGCCGAACTATCGGCTACGGTGCGAGATCTGGTCCACCCTCGGTCAGCCTCGCACTCCGGCCGTTCAGCCAGAGGATGGGACGAACGGCGCGGAAGCTTCAGACGTCCAGCTGCACCGCCCGCTCCACGGAGCCGGCCTCCCGCTTCGGCTCCACATCAGCGGGACCAGCGAGATGGCGGACAACGGTTCCGGCGGGGCCAGCAGACGCCGTCTTGGCAGTCCCAGGTGCAGGAGCCTCGCCGAAAGCAGCCACGGAAGTGACTCTTTGGGGGGAATGTGTGTGTTACTGATTGTTCTGATGTTGTTGGTTTTGAAATAAAACCCAAAAAACGTCACTCAAAGAGCTCAATCCTACAGTCCTCCGCAGAATCCTCTGCCGAGTTTTCACACATGTTCCCCACACCAAGCACTGCTGCACGCACACATGTTCCTGCAGGTAGTCATAATACACGGCCAGCCGTAAGGGTGCGCTCCATTTGCGCTCTGGCCCCAGCATCCGGCCAGGCCCAACTCGTCCCGCTCTCCCCACGCCGTTGGGTGGGGCGGGATGTCATGTCGCTGTCTCGACCACGCGCGGCGGCACAGTGCGCGGCTCCATCCGCTAGCACTCTGTCGCCCCCGTGCACAGGCCCGGCTCCCACTCGTCCTTCACTCTCGGACTCCACGCTCCGCGGTGTGGACCAGCCTGTTCCAGCTGTTTCGCACTTGCCCTTTCGAGCGCAGCCCTCCATGGGTCGCCCCCAGTTCTCTGGTACGGGCGACGGCGGTAAGGGCGCATGCACAACCCTCAGACGTTGTTCACGTGACCGCGCACACGCGTCCATTGTCGGAACGCACGCACGAGTGGCGCCGCCTTTGCATCATGAGCAAATGGATTTCGGACACCATTCATTGCGGTCACACACTTCATTTTCAGGCCACTCCACCTCCCTTCAACGGGATCGTGGAGACGACGTTCACATCGCAAGTACAGTCTCAGGCGCTAGAGCTGGAGCTGCGGGAACTTCTGTCCAAGGACGCTATTTCCCAAGTCCCTCGCGGACAAGAACTCTCGGGTTTCTACTCCCGCTACTTCATAGTACCGAAGAAGTCGGGAGGAATGAGGCCGATTCTCGACCTGTCCCTGTTCAACTGCTCCATAGCAGTAATGCATTTCCGCATGTTACCGATGAGACAAGTCCTGGAATATGTGCGCCCCGGGGATTGGTTCACGTCAATCGACCTGAAAGACGCATACTTCCACATACCAGTAGTTCCAAACCACCGGAAGTTTCTGCGTTTTTCGTTCAAGGGAGTTCAATATCAGTTCAATCGCCTCCCTTTCGGCTACTCGCTAGCCCCGCGCACTTTCTCCAAATGTCTGGAGACCGCGCTGCAGCCACTGCGCACGGAGGGAATGAGGGTCTTATTTTACCTGGACGATCTTCTCCTGTGCGCTCGGTCCGAGGACGAGGCGTCACAGCAAACCAGGAGGTTGACAGAGCATCTGTCAACCCTAGGGTTTTCTATAAACTGGGAAAAGAGCTCCATCCTTCCATCCCAGTCGATTGTGTATCTCGGGGTGGAGTTGGACGCCTCCCTAATGAGAGCACGTTTGTCGCCTGCAAGAGCGGCAGATCTCTCCACGGTGATCTCCCGTGTTCAACCCCGCAAGATCGTGAGAGCCCGGTTAGTCATGAAACTCCTGGGCATGATGTCCGCAGCCCATTCAGTAGTGCCGTTAGGTTTGCTGCGCACGAGGCGCTTGCAACGCTGGTTTGTCCGCCTCCAGGTACACCCAATACGTCAGAAGAGACGTATGTTGAGGATTCCCCCTTCAGTGGGCGGGGACCTCGCTCACTGGGGGAACCCCTGCATCCTCTCACGCGGGGTTCCCATCGGACGTCCTGCGTCACACGTATCTGTGTTTACGGATGCGTCACTGTCGGGGTGGGGGGGCACGTGCTTGTCCCACACGGTGGCAGATCGCTGGCCCTCCCACACGCACGAGCACATAAATGTGTTGGAGCTTATGACAGTGAGGAAAGTGATCAGACACTTCGCTGCCCTTCTCGAGGGCCGTCATGTCGAAGTTCACACAGACAACCGGGTAGCGGCAGCCTACATAAATCGCCAAGGGGGAGTTCGATCCCTCCCACTGTTGCGTGTCGCCACAGATTTACTGTGTTGGACACATGTCCACCTGCTGTCCATCAGAGCCATCTACATTCCGGGGGTACTGAATGTAGCGGCAGACATCCTGTCGAGAGGGGGACCCCGCGACTCCGACTGGCGTCTACATCCTGCACTGATATCACAGATCTGGATCAGGTTCGGGGAACCGTCTGTGGATCTGTTCGCGGCTCGCGAAAACGCTCAGTGTCGCCTGTGGTTTTCCCTGAGTCCCCGGGACGGACCCCCGCTCGGGGCGGACGCCTTCTCACACCAGCCCTGGCCTCGAACGCTCCTTTACGCGTTTCCACCAGTCCCTCTGATTCCCCGTCTCCTGGACCGAATTCGGTCGGAACAGCTCTCGGTGATTCTGGTGGCTCCCAGGCGCGTGTCCGCGTCATGGTTTCCGGACCTGCAAGCGCTAGTGTCCGGCTCCCCGTGGAGGGGGGACGCCCTTCTCCAGGCGGATGGGATAATCAAACATCCTCCGGAAATAGGCCAACGGCTGTGGGTCTGGCCGCTGAGCGGTCACGCTTAGAGGCTTCTGGGCTGCCGCATGATGTGGTGGCCACGATTCAGAGTGCGCGGGCGCCCTCTACCATTGCCTCTTACGCTGCTAAATGGGCAGCTTTCCAGAACTGGTGCGCAGAACGGAATGTTCAAGCGCTCTCCTGCCAGCTGGCGGATGTTCTATCATTTTTGCAGATACTGATGGACAGGGGCCTCGCATTCAGCACTGTTAAGACATATGCTGCAGCTATCTCATCATGTCATCAGGGTTTTGGAGATAGATCTGTTTTCAATCATCCCCTCACAAAACGTTTTCTAAAAGGTGTCAGAAGGAACAGACCTGTGTCCCGCCCGCTTTTTCCCCAATGGTATCTAACGGTGGTTCTGCACGGCTTATCTGAAGCTCCATTTGAACCCTTGGACCAGGTCTCACTCAAGTTCCTGTCGCTTAAAACTGCATTGCTGCTGGCGCTAGCGTCAGTTAAGAGAGTGAGTGACCTAACCGCCCTCTCAGTGGCTCCCGCATGCCTCAGGATCCGGGAGGATGGCGGGTCTGCTGTTTTATGCCCCAACCCAGCCTTTGTGCCCAAAAGCATTAATGCTTCCTTCAAATCCAGGTCAATTTCATTGGCTGGACTTTTTTCTCCTCCCCATAATTCTGAGGAGGAGGCGGCTTCTCACCTTCTCTGCCCGGTGCGCGCGCTTGCACGATATGTGTCACGCACTTCAGGGATTCGTCGCTCACAAAACCTGTTTGTGCACTACAGGGAGTCTTCCCTTGGTCAGGCGCTGTCGGCCCAGCGCCTTTCACGCTGGCTGTGTGACGCCATTTCCCTCACTTACACATCATCAGGGCGGGATCCCCCTGAGGCACTCAGGGCTCACTCGGCCAGAGGGATTTCCTCTTCGATGGCGCTCCTCAGTGGTGTGTCAATGGAAGACATTTGTCAGGCTGCTTCATGGGCCTCACCCTGTTCCTTTACTCGTTATTATTTACGAGATGTGTCTTCAGGTTCCATCACTCGTTCAGTGCTTGGACCCCAGCAGGCTAAATGAATGCTTATGGCACCTCATTGGCCTTGCTGAGATGGATTTTATCCTCTTGTGGATGATGTTTTTTAGTGGGGGCCCCTCTCTTATCGTGCCTGCCTCAGTCTTTAGGCCTGGTCTGAGGCTGAACGTCCCCCACTAGAGGAGATTTGATTGGGTGTGTCCATTGGTTGTGTTAACCAGTGGGGCGTAAACCCATCCAGCTGCGCCTTATTCCAATAGCAGCTAGCTTAAGGGCTAAGACTAGACGAAATAGAACGTTGGTTACGTATTGTAACCCCAGATTCTATGAGTCTAGTCGCAGCCCTTAAGCCACTGGCCCCACTGGTTATGATGGGAATAAGAGCCATTGGAGGTGAGCAGTGGGGTCACTGCGGTTATATACCACGAGGGGGCCCACTATTGGTGGGCGTACATTTAAGCTCTTCATGATTGGCTGATGCGGAGATCATCCTTCCAATAGCAGCTAGCTTAAGGGCTGCGACTAGACTCATAGAATCTGGGGTTACAATACGTAACCAACGTTCACATTCATTGTGACACTAACCTCAACAGCAAACTTACTGAAGTGGAAATGAGGCTTTAGTTTGTTTGTCAGACTTAGTTTCACTGGTTCATCTGAAGTGATTGCAGAGCTAAAGCATGTAAGGGTGTCTCTTTTACCATCCTTAATGCATGGTGAGTATATACAGTCAGAAACAGTCTAAACGGGCTGCAAATCAGCCACCGCTGTGCCAGGCCTTCAGAATGAGCGCCAATAATAGTTGGAGAAACAGAACAAAAGAGCTCACAAATCCCTCAGCCTTTTCTTTAAGGTTGTGGGTGGCAAAAACATCAATAATTCAGTCATCTTTGTCCTCCTGTAGCCGTGTTAGCCACATATGGACCAGAATCCTCCTTGATGAGGAGACATGAAGCATCCGCTCAGACATCAGATGTGTTTACAGTCAGCTGAAGAGATCTCTACTCTCACTGGATGACAAATCTCCAGATTTCACCGTTTGACGACAGAGGGGCATAAAGATTTCATGGTGTCGTTGCGTTTGAGTACCGGTTTTACAGTACCGCTGTAAAATTAGATCTGGAGGACAGAAACGGCTGGAAATGCAACCACTTACCTTCTAAATGACCTTCAGATATTTTCCTCCTAAGTCAAAGTTGTAAAGAGTTTATTTGGTTTTGAAAAGAATACTATAATATTAAATGTTCTGGTGCAGTACAGGTTACAGCTGGGTGTTTTTTCAGAGGAACAGGTGCAGAATTCCCCCTCGGGGAGGGATTTCTGGATGTAGTTGGCCACTTTCAGGCACTTGCAGTGTCCTACTTTTCTGTGTTGTCTCCTGCAAATAAGGGCAGCCATGAGAGCTGTGTAAACCAAATCGATGGGGATTTCTGGGATGGTGAAATGTGAGCACATCAGGGAGAGAGTAAACAAAACTGGGCGAGTGAGGAAACACGCTGCCAATATTTCTGAATGCAGAGGAGAAAATGACCTGCTTTAGCCAATGCTACTCAGCCAAGTGCTGGAAAGGATTTTTCCCACAGGTAGGTGTTTTTCCTCTATCCTCTCGTCTTTAAACTCGTTTCTTTCTGTCCCTGCAGATCACACCTCACTGGGAGGATTAGGGGACAGTTTTTATGAGTACCTTCTGAAGGCATGGCTCATGTCTGACAGAACCGACACAGAAGCTCGAAAAAGTTACGATGATGCTATTGAGGTACCCATCTCTGGATCCACTCTGGTCTACGTGCATGTGATAGTTTCAGCTAGTCAGAGAGACAAAAGACCTCAACCCCTTTGTCCTTGTCATTACCCCGCTCTGTTGCTTTCTCAGTGACGCTCAGTCTTTTTTTGCCTCCAGGCCATTGAGCGCCACCTCATACGGAAATCCAACGGCGGGCTGACGTTCATCGGAGAGTGGAAGAACGGCCACCTGGAGAGGAAGATGGGCCACCTGGCCTGCTTTGCTGGTGGCATGTTTGCTCTGGGCGCTGATGGCTCGCCGGACGACAAGGCCGGACACTATTTACAGCTCGGAGCTGAGATCGCCCACACCTGCCACGAGTCCTACGACAGAACAGGTGAGGACAGCGCTGCATGCAGACATGGTTACACGCGCTGAGAGCATTTCTGATGTTGTTTCTCCACTGCTCTGTAGTGGCTGTACTGGGGAAAGACCAGACTTTGCGTCAAAATCATTGATATTCGGTGTAGTACTCATTACCTTCTATATAAAAGTACATCTATTTCAGTTTTTCATCGTAAGTAATTTTGACATAAATCATTATAAACAAAATTAAGTTCCCCCTTCTAATCCCATAACACCTGGGTCCTGTCTACATCACAGGAAGAAGTGGTCTGTAGGGGTTTGCTTTGGGAAACACCCTGATGTCTCTCTGTGGGACACGTCCATCCGCAGGTTCCCCAGAAGCACTTATTAGAGCTGAACGGTCTATCGTTTTTGGACCGAAATTTCAGTTTCAAACAGCACGATCACGTGACCGTCAAACTGCAGTTTTAGCGGTTTTGACTGATCCAGGATCAGTTGTGTAACTTTTTTTATTTTATTTATTTATTTATTTATTTATTTTTACATCCTGGGTTTTCCCCCTGTGTTATGGCGGCAGCAAAAGCCAGCGCAGGGGAGGGGTGTACCGTCCAGAGGTGAGCCCAACTCCACAGCTGCCAGAGCTGCATGTTCAGGTTATTTCCCTGTTTTATGTTCCCACACACAGCGCTGCTAGAGCCAATAGTAATGGCACCATAGGTGAGCCCGGGACAGAGAGAGAGAACGTAGTTGAGTATGGGAGAGAGACTCCTCCCACATCGGAGCAGGTTCAGGCTGACTTCTAAAGCTTGGTTTATGCTTCATCAGCGAGTGCGGAGTCGCGCACTTTAGTTGACTTGAAAGCTCAACTTCTCTTTTAATGGTTGGAATGTTTCCGACGGCACACGTTAGCTCAAACAAGCTGAGGTGTCAGAATGCGTGCGTCTCTCTCATGGAGCTGACGTTTTTAGTGAGGGAAAACTATCAGGCGGCTTCGAAAAATGTGCAGCAGCCTGCCTTGGTAATGCGGGGAAAACTGTGTGCAGTTTGACATTTAATACATTTAAAAGCTATTTCTACCTACATATTTCCTCCATGCACTTTTGGAGTAGAACACGTTTTATAATGCTCTAGATAAAAATCACAAGCACAAGTTGCTTCACAAACACTTAAAAATTATCAAAAAAGATAATAATGGGAGAAAATATGAATAGCTTTAACTGTTTTTATTGTATGATTAAATATCAAATATTAATGTGAATGATTTGTTGTACTAGATTAGAATCTAGACCATCTTTTCACTTAATCTACAGGATGGCTTGGCAGGCTAGTGTTGGACCTGTGTTTGCAGAAAATCGTGAATTCAACCGAAATCTCAATTTCTGCTAGAAAAATTGCAATTCAATCTTTTCCTAAAATCGTTCAGCCCTAGCACTTATCTCACTATGTCAATCCTGATTGGCCAGTGACCGTGACACTCACCTCACCTGCTATTGTGAGTAGCAAGTGTCCCTATGCACGTGTCATTCAACCACCTCTTCTTGCCTTGGTGATAGAACAGTCACTGGCCAATCAGGATTGACTGATGGAGGAATCTGCGGAGGGGCGTGTCCCTCAGTGAGACATCTCACTCAAGTTACCCAGAGAACCAAGGTTACGACAGCAACCTAAAGTGTTTGCTTTAGCTCCGTGGTCCCTGTGGTGTAAAATTGTGTTCTTTACAGCTGCAGAAAAAGTCTGAGCTATACATCAGAGTCCCACATGTGTTTCAGCTAACATAGCTACCTTAAAGTCATGGAAATGGTCTGTGTGGTGGAAAACAGTCACAAATCTATAGACCATTTAGAGCAAACTTGCTACACAAAGCAACATAGCGCTAAAACCAGAAATGGTATTTTGTTTTTTTGTTGTCCTATTTAAAGTCGCTGGCGATAACTAGGGATATACAGGTCCTTCTCAAAAAATTAGCATATTGTGATGAAGTTCATTACTGTCTGTAATGTACTGATAAACATTAGAGTTTCATATATATTAGATTCATTACACACAACTGAAGTAGTTCAAGCCTTTGATTGTTTCTAATATTGATGATTTTGGCATACAGCTCATGAAAACCCAAAATTCCTATCAAATAATTAGCATATTTCATCCGACCCACAAAAGAAAAGTGTTTTTAATGCAAAAAAAGGTCCACCTTCAAATAATTATGTTCAGTTATGCACTCAATACTTGGTCTGGAATCCTTTTGCAGAAATGACTGCTTCAATGCGGCATGGCATGGAGGCAATCAGCCTGTGGCACTGCTGAGGTGTTATGGATGCCCAGGATACTTCGATAGCGGCCTTAAGCTCATCCAGAGTGTTGGGTCATGCGTCTCTCAACTTTCTCTTCACAACATCCCACAGATTCTCTACGGGGTTCAGGTCAGGAGAGTTGGCAGGCCAATTGAGCACAGTAATACCATGGTCAGTAAACCATTTACCAGTGGTTTTGGCACTGTGAGCAGGTGCCAGGTCGTGCTGAAAAATGAAATCTTCATCTTGATAAAACACAGTGGACCAACACCAGCAGCTGACATGGCACCCCAGACCATCACTGACTGTGGGTACTTGACACTGGACTTCAGGCATTTTGGCATTTCCCTCTGCCCAGTCTTCCTCCAGACTCTGGCACCTTGATTTCCGAATGACATGCAAAATTTGCTTTCATCCGAAAAAAGTACTTTGGACCACTGAGCAACAGTCCAGTGCTGCTTCTCTGTAGCCCAGGTCAGGCACTTGTACCACTGTTTCTGGTTCAAAAGTGGTTTGACCTGGGGAATGTGGCACCTGTAGCCCATTTCCTGCACACGCCTGTACACGGTGGCTCTGGATGTTTCTACTCCAGACTCAGTCCACTGTTTCCGCAGGTCCCCCAAGGTCTGGAATCGGTCCTTCTCCACAATCTTGCTCAGGGTCCGGTCATCTCTTCTCGTTGAGCAGCGTTTTCTGCCACACGTTTTCCTTCCCACAGACTTCCCACTGAGGTGCCTTGATACAGCGCTCTGGGACCAGCCTATTCGTTCAGAAATTTCTTTCTGTGTCTTACCCTCTTGCTTGAGGGTGTCAATGATGGCCTTCTGGACAGCAGTCAGGTCGGCAGTCTTACCCATGATTGCGGTTTTGAGTAATGAACCAGGCTGGGAGTTTTTAAAAGCCTCAGGAGTCTTTTGCAGGTGTTTAGAGTTAATTAGTTGATTCAGATGATTAGGTTAATAGCTCGTTTAGAGAACCTTTTCATGATATGCTAATTTGTTTAGATAGGAATTTTGTGTTTTCATGAGCTGTACGCCAAAATCATCAATATTAGAAACAACAACAAGCTTGAACTACTTCAGTTGTGTGTAATGAATCTAATATATATGAAAGTCTAATGTTTATCAGTACATTACAGAAAATAATGAACTTTATCACAATATGCTAATTTTTTTAGAAAGACCTGTATTGGTTGGCCAATACTCCGGGTTAGGGCTGGGCTATATGGCCTAAAATCAATTTCACAATATATTGAGGATTTCACCTCGATAACGATAAATGAAACAATAACTCTTTGAAGACTTGATTATTATTCTGAGCTACTACAGCCATCAATTTCCCTCTGGGATTAATGAAGTATTTTTGAATTGAATTAAAATGTGCGATAACTACAGGTATGCACAGAAAC
>NC_091754.1:33864404-33894404 GCF_043380555.1 Nothobranchius furzeri | reverse complement strand
CTGTTCAGTCTCTCCAGCTGCCTCTTCACCTGACTTCTAGAGACAGATAGGTGGGAGAGGGAGGTAAATGAGGCAGCAGCATCTCCTGACTTGGTTGAAGACAGATTTATAGAACCAGAAGAGTCCATGACTGCGTTAGAGGACAAAAGAGCTGGCATGTGACAGGAAAATGTTGGCTCAGAGTAGGATGGGATGTCTGATTGGCTGGGGACAGGCGAGGAGGTTGCTGGGTTTGTTCCTGAACTGAACCTATTGAAGAACTTGTTCAGTTCATTGGCTGTGTCCAGACTGCCATCTATGCAATCCTTCCTCTGCTTGAAGCCTGTGATCTTCTTCATCCCTGACCAGACATCTCTGATATTGTTCCTCTGTAGTTTGTTCTCCAGCTTCTTCCTGTATGCCTCCTTGCTGTCTCTGATCTTAATCTTCAGTTGCTTCTGTATACTCTTCAATAATTCCCTGTCTCCATCCTTGAAGGCTCTTTTTTTCTCATTTAGCAGATTCTTCAGTTTACTGGTGATCCAGGGTTTGTTATTAGCGAAGCATCTCACTGTTCTGGTGGGTATGATGTTGTCCACACAGAAGTTTATATAGTCGCTGGCACATCCAGTCATGGCATTGATGTCCTCTTCATATCCTTGGCAGAGAGTCATCCAATCTGTGGTCTCAAAACAACCCTGCAGGGCTTCTTCAGCGTCCTGTGACCATTTTCTCACAGTTCTTCTTGTCACAGGTTACCTCTGAACAAGTGGTTTGTATTCTGAGCAGAGAAAAACAAGATTGTGATCTAATTGTCCCCAGAGGAGGTCTAGTTTTGGACATGTATGCATTCTTTACAATGGTAGCGATAATGATGATGATGATTGTGATGATGTTGATGATGTTGGTAGTGATAATGGTTGTGATGATGATGATGATGATGATGATGATGTTGGTAGTGATAATGATGATTGTGAGAATGATGATGAAGATTGTGATGATGATGTTGGTGATAGTGATGATGATGATGATAATGATGATGATGGTGATGATGATGATGATGTTGGTGATAGTGATGATTGTGATGATGATGTTGGTGATAGTGATGATGATGGTGGTGATTGTGATGGTGATGGTGATAATGATGATGGTGGTGATAATGATAATGATGATGTTGGTAGTGATAATGGTGATTGTGATAATGATGTTGGTGATCGTGATGATGATGTTGGTGATTGTGATGATGGTGGTGATAATGATGTTGGTGATAGTGATGATGATTCAATTCAATTCAAAAATACTTTATTAATCCCAGAGGGAAATTGATTGCTGTAGTAGCTCAGAATAATAATAATAATCAAGTCATCAAATAGTTATTGTATATTACAATGGCTGTTGGCAGGAAGGATCTCCAGTAGCGGTCAGTGTTGCAGCAAAACTGAAGAAGCCTCTGACTGAAGGCACTCTTCCGTTGTCGGACAGTCTTGTGAAGAGAATGCTCAGGGTTGTCCATCATTTTCTTGATTCTCTGGAGAATCCTTCTTTGCATCATCTCCTCCAGTGGTTCCACAGTCATCCCCAGAACAGAACCAGCCTTTTTTATTAGGCTGTTGAGCCTTTTCAGGTCCCTGCTTCTGATGCTACTACCCCAACAGACGATGGCTGAAGAGATTACACTCTCAACAACAGACTTGTAGAAGATGTGCAACATCTTGCTACAGACATTGAAGGACCTAAGCGTCCTCAAGAAGTGCAGTCTGCTGTGTCCCTTCTTGTAAATGGCTTCGCTGTTCTGTCTCCAGTCCAGTCTTTTGTCCAGGTGAACTCCAAGGTGTTTGTATTCCTCAACCACCTCCACTTCATCTCCCATGATGGATACAGTGTTTGACTCCACCCTGTTTCTTCCGAAGTCCAAAATCATCTCCTTTGTTTTGTTCACGTTCAAGGTCAGATGATTGTTTCCACACCATGCCACAAAGCGCTCCACCAGCTCTCTGTACTCAGCTTCCTGTCCATCTCTGATACACCCGACAACTGCAGAGTCATCTGAGTACCGTAATTTCTGGACTATAGAGCGCACCTCAGTATAAGCCGCACCGGGCTAAAAGCCGCAGATATCTACTGAATTGAAAACGTAGTTTAACTGAACGTAACTGAACTGATCAGTATCAAACAAAACAGAAAAGTTATTGATTAGTTTATTCATCGTCCTCTTGCGCACTGAAACCACTGAAGTCATCTTCTTCAGTGTCGGAGTAGAACAGCCTCAGAAGAGCTTCATCACATACCTTTTCTGTGGCGATGTCAGTGTTGCTCTCCGTGTTGCTGTCATCATCCCGGGGTGAAGCTGGGAAAACAAGCAGCGCCGTTTTACTGTGAAAAAAATCCTCCTGGGCACTTTCCGTAGCACTCCTTTAACCATTCCTTCATTAGACTTTCTAGCATCCATCCTTTCTGGTTGACTAAAGCTGCACCTCATTATAAGCCGCATACTTCAAAGCATGGGAAAAAAGTAACGGCTTATAGTCAGGAAAATACGGTATTTCTGTAGATGACAGGTCTCTGATTTGTACTGGAAGTCTGAGGTGTACAGAGTGAAAAGGAATGGCGAGAGTTCAGTCCCCTGTAGTGCTCCAATGTTACTGATCGCCTGGTTTGATGTGCAGTTCTTCAGCCTCAACCTGTGGTCTGTTTGTCAGGTAGTCTTTAATCCAGGCGATAGTTGAGGCCCCCACCTGTCTTCTGGAGTTTCTGGCAAAGTACATCAGGCTGAATTTTGTTAAATGCACTGAAGAAATCAAAGAGCATGACCCTCAGTGCTGCCTGCTTTGTCCAGATGACAGTGGGTTGGTTGAAGCAGCTGGATGATGGCATCTTCAACTCCAACTCCATGGCGATAAGCAAACTGCAGTGGGTCCTGATATGTTCTAGTTTGCTTATTCAGGTGGACCAACAGGAGTCTCTCCAGGACCTTCATGATGTGGGATGTCAGGGCAACCGGTCTGTAGTCATCATTGACTGATGGGCGAGTTTTCTTTGGAACTGGAACAAGGCAGGATGTCTTCCACAGGACGGAAACCTTCTCCTGGGCCAGGCTGAGGTTGAAGAGCTGCTGAAGAATCCCACAGAGCTGATCTGCACAGGCCTTCAGTACTCTGGGGCTGACACCATCTGGACCTGCAGCCTTGTTCCTGTTCAGTCTCTCCAGCTGCCTCTTCACCTGACTTCTAGAGACAGATAGGTGGGAGAGGGAGGTAATTGAGGCAGCAGCATCTCCTGACTTGGTTGAAGACAGATTTATAGAACCAGAAGAGTCCATGACTGCGTTAGAGGACAAAAGAGCTGGCATGTGACAGGAAAATGTTGGATCAGAGGAGGATGGGATGTCTGATTGGCTGGGGACAGGCGAGGAGGATGCTGGGTTTGTTCCTGAACTGAACCTATTGAAGAACTTGTTCAGTTCATTGGCTGTGTCCAGACTGCCATCTATGCAATCCTTCCTCTGCTTGAAGCCTGTGATCTTCTTCATCCCTGACCAGACATCTCTGATATTGTTCCTCTGTAGTTTGTTCTCCAGCTTCTTCCTGTATGCCTCCTTGCTGTCTCTGATCTTAATCTTCAGTTGCTTCCGTATACTCTTCAATAATTCCCTGTCTCCCTCCTTGAAGGCTCTTTTTTTCTCATTTAGCAGATTCTTCAGTTCACTGGTGATCCAGGGTTTGTTATTAGCGAAGCATCTCACTGTTCTGGTGGGTATGATGTTGTCCACACAGAAGTTTATATAGTCGCTGACACATCCAGTCATGGCATTGATGTCCTCTTCATATCCTTGGCAGAGAGTCATCCAATCTGTGGTCTCAAAACAACCCTGCAGGGCTTCTTCAGCGTCCTATGACCATTTTCTCACAGTTCTTCTTGTCACAGGTTACCTCTGAACAAGTGGTTTGTATTCTGAGCAGAGAAAAACAAGATTGTGATCTAATTGTCCCCAGAGGAGGTCTAGTTTTGGACATGTATGCATTCTTTACAATGTCTTGTTTTCTCTGGTGGAGCAGCTGACAAACTGATGAAATGTTGGAAGTGTAGCAGAGAGCGAGGCATGATTAAAATCACCAGATATAGCCACAAATGCATTGGGGTGCTGGGTTTGTAGCTTAGCGACAATGGAACTGATGGCATCACATGCACTTTCAGCAATGGCTGAAGGTGGAATATAAACAGTTGCCAAGACAACACTGGTGAACTCTCTTGGCAAATAATATGGGCGACAACTTACTGCCAAGAGTTCAACATCTGGGTTGCAGAGACGAAATTTCACTGAAACATGACCTGGATGGCACCATCTGTTGTTGACAAGCACTGCCACTCCACCTCCTTTTCTTTTCCCGCTCCTCTTCAGATCTCTGTCTGCTCGTACAGTCAGGAATCCTGGCAGAGAGACGCTGGAATTGGGGATATGGTCCTGCAGCCACATCTCAGTGAAACACATAACACTGCACTGCTGATAATCTGGCTGAGTCCTTGAAAGGGCTTGGAGTTTATCCATCTTGTTGGCCAGTGATCTCACATTGCCCATTATGATCGATGGAAGAAATGGTTTGAATTTCCTCTTTCTCTGTCTGTTTTGCTCCCGCTCTGCACCCACGCTTCTTGCGTTTTAGCTCATTTGGGATTTGTGGCTTCAGTTGAGGTATTATTTCAGCCTTTCCAATGTTAATCAGCTGCTCCCGATTGTAAACCAGCTTGTTGTCATGGTAATGCATCATACCATATGCTCAAAAAGTGGAAAAAATAGCACAGGATCAGAAACAGACAAGTAAAATGTCCAAAAAAATAGTTTTTCTTGAGAAACTAGAAGAAAAAATGTCTGAAAAAGGCAAAACTTACATATGGTCAGCAGAGCTACTCCAACATGCAGCCACCCAAAGCAGCGCAGTTCCAGAAACATGATGATGTTGTTGGTGGTGATAATGATGATTGTGATGATGATAATGGTGATTATGATGATGATGATTGGTATGGTGATTGTGATGATGCTGAAAGTGGTGATGATGATGGTGATAGTAATAATAATGTTGGTAATTGTGATGATGGTGGCAGTGGTGATGATGATGATGATGATGATGGTGGTGATGATGCTGAAAGTGATGATGATGATGTTGATAGTGATAATAATGTTGGTAATTGTGATGATGGTGGTGATAATGGTGGTAGGTATAGCAAACATTTTCTCATCCTTTTAGCAGAGACATAATCAAAGAAACTATTTTCTGTAAGTCTGCATCGTGTGTGTGTTTGGTCAGCGATTGTGAGGTTGCTCTGGGAAAAAGAGTGGTTGCCATGGCAACTAATATGAAAGAGAGGAGGTGAGATGGTAAGAAAGGTAGAAATTTTATGGCGTTGATTAGGCCATTTGAAGTTGGCCTGTTGGCTAATGAGCAGTTGTTTTATTGTGTGTGTGTGTGTGTGTGTGTGTGTGTGTGTGTGTGTGTGTGTGTGTGTGTGTGTGTGTGTGTGTGTGTGTGTGTGTGTGTGTGTGTGTGTGTGTGTGTGTATCTTATTGACAACATCACTGCTTTTTCAGCTTCTCAGACTCTTTATTACTCATCACACTAATTGTCAGAGAACAATGGGTGTATAAAGATAAAAGGGTAGTAAAATCAATATGGTTCGCTGCTTTCACACATACACACACACACACACACAATGACATACCATCAGCAGCTACTTCCCTAAGACAAACAAAAACATCTATGATCTGCGTCTCCAGCCTGTTCTTGTGGGGTTGGCTTCCTTCTCCTTTGGACTGATTCACCGCTGTTCTCCCTTCTTGTCTCTCCTCCAGTTCTGAAGCTCGGCCCAGAGGCTTTCAAGTTTGACAGCGGTCTGGAGGCGGTTGCTGTTCGGCAGAATGAGAAGTACTACATCCTGAGACCAGAGGTCATCGAAACCTACTGGTACATGTGGAGGTTCACCCACGATCCAAAATACAGGCAGTGGGGCTGGGAGGCAGCTCAGGTAAAAAAAAATAAACACTAATGCCACTTACACATTAGGATCAGTACAGTCAGGGAGAGGATAGTGTCAGTTCGGTCTTGTACGGGCAGTGTAGTGTTCACATGTAGTTCCAAAGGAGTTCTCAGGAATGCGGGAATCCCTGAGCGTGGGCGGTGTTTAAGACACGCAGGAAAGTCCATACCAAGATAAACAAAGGCGGGCATGACCTATGTTGCTTTTGGAGACTCTGAACCACATTGTTTAATTCATTTGCTGTGTGTGTCCTTCTGAAACTCTGTCGTCGCTGCTGCAGGCCACACACATACACTGCTGTCTCCTCCAACTTAGCAGCTGTCTGCTGGCTCGCTGGGGTGAGAGCTCCATGAAGAAGTGTTAAGCTGGGCGTACACTGTGCGACTTTTTCACTTTTTTGAGCTGATTTTCCACTCGTGCGAGAATACACAAGATTGGGGTGAGTTTTGCGCTGAGCGTCGTGTAGTGTACAGGGGGTTACGAGAGGCGATTAACACCACGTGACCAGCTACCGATCAGCAATCGTGAGCTCGCACGGACTTCTGGCGTGTTTGATATTTTGCTCGTCCCTCGTGAGGTATCGCACTGTTGAAGTGGCGCTGTGAGCGGCTGCGACCCAAAATGTATCAGAACCGCTCACGGCGCATGCGCAATCCTGCATCAACGCCGCTCGCTCGCTATTTCCCCAATAACACACGTTGTTCGTTTTTATTTCCACATGTTTTTTTACTCACAAATATTGTCAAGAAAGCGTGTTTGTCGTGTTCATGTCAAATTAAACTGATCACAAAACACAGATTTACTTTCTTGATTTCGTTTTCCTCATCCAACCCCCATAAATCCCTGTGTGTCCTCCTGCAGCACTCCCGAAAGACAACAGGCAAAACAAGACCAAAAAGTCTGACGTGTTGTGTAAAAACTGCTATTTTTATCATATTTTTAGGGCCGACGTTGTTGCTACCAGACGTACAGTGTGAGCAGTCAGGTCGCATCCAAGAACTGCGTCGTACAGTGTGAGCGCATGACTCGTGAGATCTGCCCTGCGAGGAAGTCGTACAGTTTGAGCTGAAGCTGAACGCTGCGAGTGAAAAAGTTGCACAGTGTCCGCCCAGCTTTAGCTGCTCCGAGGACATGGCCACATGCACACAGCTCTCTTCTCTTTTCCTGTTTCCACTGAACAGGAGCTCCGTGCTACAGACAGAGATGTTTACTCAACAGTATCAGCATTAAAATGAATCACGCATGCGGAACCCCTGCTGGTTTATTCTGCTAGCCAATCGGAGGTAGTAGGCAGGAATTTCTGCTGGCCAGTGAGTCCGTAGTGTCTCCTTGGTCCCAGTGGGACCTCTGGGGAGGAGTTCTGAAGAATGGAAAACTCATCTGTGGCCCATGTGTGAAACCAAATTCCAGTCCCGTACTCGACCGTACTGAGGCTAATGTGTTAGCTCCATAATAAAATCATCCTGATCAGCTTCAGTCCTACAAAAAGCTTATGGCTAATGTAAGTTCAGGTTGTTTTTGATAAGCTTCTTTGAATTTGAATGTAAATGTGAAGATTTCCTTTTGTTTCCATAACAAACTTCCATCTGTGTGAAATCTTCATGAAAATAGAAATGAAAGCTGTGAACAGCAACAAACAGCTCACCTTCTATAAGGGACCTAACCTGTCTTCTCTCTATAAGTCTGCTTCTGATCTCCGTCTGTTGTTTTTTCCTCCTTCTCTTGCTGCCGGTCTGATTTGTCACTTTCGCCGTCTCCATTTTTAGCAGCTCTTTGTTTTTCTGAGTGGGAGTAAATTCATATGAGCTGAAGTGCCAGGCAGGTGTGTTTATTAGCCGTGATAGTTCAGAGGATGAGCGACACTAAAGAGGGCTGCTGCTGAAGGCCTCGTCTTCCTGTTTAACAACACTGCTAAACGTGAACTAATGCCAGTGACAGGCCCTGTCTCTAGTCTTGCTTTTATCTCAGAGCACTTCAGCTGTTCGGTTCCTGCCTCACAGAGGTACGGGGAAGATTTTCTCTTCACTTGTTTGGTTTAGATGCTCACAGTGTTCTTACACAAGGTTTGTGGATGCTGTTCCTACTCAGGACTAAAATGATTATGTAGAAAACCTGGTATTAAAATAAGCAAACCTGAGTTAACAATTACTCACTCACTCAGTCATTATTCATAAAGCACCTTGCAGTCATGAGCATGCCACCAAGGTGCTGTACAATAAAAGAATAAAACAATAAAACATATAGCACCACAGACATAATTAAAACCACAAATAAGAATTACAAAATATAAAACATTAGCAATTGCTAACCCACAGAATTAAAAGCCAGATCATAAAGGTAGGTTTTCATCCTCATTTTAAAAACTGCTACTGATGGAGAGTCCCTAATAGTTAGGGGCAGTGCGTTCCACAGTTTTGGACCAGCAACAGAGAACGCCCTGTCCCCTCTCAACTTCAATCTGGCCTTAGGAGCCACAAGTAGCAGCTGGTTCTCAGAGCGGAGTGACCGGGCCGGAACATATGGCTGCAGCAACTCCGTCAGATAGGCTGGAGCCACACCATTCAGTGCCTTAAACACCATTAAAAGAAGTTTAAAACAAAATCTAAAATCAACAGGCAACCAGTGGAGAGCAGCCAAAATTGGTGTCACATGATCATGCTTCCTTTTGTTGTCCAAGAATCTTGCTACAGCATTCTGGACAAGCTGCAGCCGGTTTACAATACCCTTACTTGCACCAAATAAAACGGAATTGCAGTAGTCGAGTCGTGAGGTAATTCAATTCAATTCAATTTTATTTATATAGCACCAAATCACGTCAAGAATCATCTCAAGGCACTTCACATAATAAACATTCCAATTCAGGGCAGTTCATTAAGCTAATCAGAAAAAATGTTTCCTATATAAGGAACCCAGCAAATTGCATCAAGTCACTGACTAGTGTCAGTAACTTTACAGCAGTCCTCATACTAAGCAAGCATATAGTGACAGTGGAGAGGAAAACTCCCTTTTAACAGGAACAAACCTCCAGAGAATCTTGGCTCAGTATAAGCAGCCATCCTCCACGACTCACTGGGGATCGAGAAGACAGAGCAGACACACACACACACACACCAAGCAATGTGTCCATGGTTACACCGTGATTGCTTAGTAAATATTCTATTTGGCGAGAGATAAACTTTATTGTATTTATCCTAGTGAATCTATTGTTAAACGGGTGAACTAGCAGGAGCACATCCAACATCAAGGAAACAAAAAGTTATTATCAGGAGAGGGAGAATGTTTTAGTGGTTAGCAGCAGTGTGCTAGTCGATGGCCCCCTCCATGAGGCCACCACAACTCAGCAGAACATCACCGTAGCTTCCTCTGGGGAGAAAAACACTTAGAGAAAAAATAATGTTAATAGCTGAAGTAGCAGGAAATAATACAGTTAAAGAGCAGATTGTAGAAGAAAGTAGTAGAGTGTGAATAGTGGTCAGTGTATCCTCCAGCAGTCTAAGCCTATAGCAGCATAACTACAGAGATAACTCAGGATAACCTAGCCTTTTTAGATGGAGGCATGTTGGAGGCAGGGCAAGGGAGAGCCGTCTTTACCGACTGTACACTCCACCTCCCTCTACTCCCCCACTTGTCCAGGTCTAGGCTAACATCAGATTTTAACCATAAGCCCTATCAAATAAAAATGTTTTGAACCTATTCTTAAAAGTAGACAAGGTGTCTGCCTCACGGACTAAGACTGGGAGCTGGTTCTATAGGAGAGGAGCCTGATAACTAAAAGATCTACCTCCCATCCTAATTTTAGATATTCTGGGAACCACCAGTAAACCTGCAGTCTGAGAGCGAAGTGCTCGGTTAGGAACGTATGGAACAATCAGATCACTGATGTATGATGGAGCTTGATTATTAAGAGCTTTATATGTGAGAAGAAGGATCTTAAAATCTATTCCGAATTTAACAGGTAGCCAATGTAAGGAAGCAAAGACAGGAGAGATATGATCTCTCTTTTTAATTCTCATCAGAACTCTAGCTGCAGCATTTTGGACAAGCTGAAGACTTTTAACTACATTCTGTGGACTTCCTGAGAGTAATGAATTACAGTAATCCAGTCTTGATGTAATAGATGCATGAACTAGTTTTTCAGCATCACTCCTGGAAAGGATGCTTCTAATCTTAGCAATATTCTGAAGGTGGAAAAAGGAAATCCTACAAACCTGATTAACCTGGGATTTGAATTACATGTCCTGGTCAAAATAACACCAAGGTTCCTTACTTTGCTCTCGGGGACTAATTTAATGCCATTCAGGTCAGGTGATTGACTAAGCAATTTCCTTTTCTGGATTTCTGGTCCAAAGATGAGAACTTCCGTCTTGTCTTGATTTAAAAGCAAAAAGTTTAGAGTCATCCAGTTGTTTATGTCCTCAAGACAAGCCTGTAACCTACCCAACTGATTAGGTTAATCAGGGTTAATGGATAAATATAACTGAGTATCGTCAGCATAGCAGTGAAAGTTTATCCCATGCTTTCTAATGATTTTACCAATTGGGAGCATATATGTAGTAAAAAGAATTGGTCCAAGCACTGAACCCTGTGGTACTCCACAAGTAACCCTGGAGTATGAAGAAGATTTGTCATGTACATTTACAAAATGAAATCTGTCAGACAGGTAGGATTTAAACCAGCCTAGCACTGTTCCTTTGATCCCTACAACATGTTCAAGTCTTTCTAAAAGAACATTGTGATCAACTGTGTCAAAGGCAGCACTGAGATCTAACAAGACTAGAACAGACACAAGATTCTTATCTGAGGCCATGAGAATATCATTTGTATCTCTCACTAATGCAGTTTCAGTGCTGTGATACTCTCTAAAACCATACTGAAATTCCTCAAACAGATCGTTAGTGTTTAAATGCTCACATACTTGGATGGCCACTATTTTCTCCAGGACTTTGGATAAAAATGGAAGGTTAGATATTGGTCTATAATTCATTGGTTCATCTGGATCCAGAGAAGGCTTCTTAAATGAAGGTTTGATTACAACAACCTTAAAATCCTGAGGTACATATCCATTTACTAAGGATAGATTGATTATATCTAGAATGGGGCAGTAACCAAATGAAGTGCATCTTTAAATAATTTGGTTGGGATTGGATCCAAAATGCAAGTTGATGGTTTAGATTAAACTAATATTTTTGATAACTCTGAAAGCTCAACTGGATCAAAACGGTTCAAACACAGATGAGGTTCTACAGTCACCTCTGATGCTGCCTCACTTACTGAGGAAGAAGAAACCACATTTGGGAGGATGCTAAAGATTTTGTTTCTAGTAGAATAAATTTTACTTGTGAAAATCCCATAAAGTCATTACTGCTGAGGGCTAAGGGAATAGATGGTTCAGAGCTATTCTGTGTAAGTTTGGCAACTATACTGAAAAGAAATTTAGGATTATTCTTATTCTCCTCAATTAATGCTGAGAAATAAGCAGTTCTAGTTTGTCTAAGCTTATTTTTATAAAGCACAAGACTATTTTTCCAGGATAGGTAGGCCTCCTCATGGTGCGTAGAGCGCCATGTTCTTTCCAATTTTCTAGAGTTTTGTTTTAAAGCTCGTAAATGAGATTTAAACCAGAGAGCTGACTTCCTGTCCCTAATTACCTTCTTTTTTTAAAGGGGCTACATCATCTAATGCCACACGTAAACAGGAAGCAACATTATGAACTAAGGCATCAATTTGTGAGGGGCTAGAAATGAAAATATTGCCCTCTGCTACTTTCCTCTGAGATGCAGAGGACAGTAACGATGGAACAGTTGATTTAAAAGATGCAGCAGCGTTGTCAGAGAAGGACTATAGTGAAATTTACTTTCATGTCTCGAGAACTCAGTTATAAAAAACTCAAAGGTTATAATAAAAGCATGAACAACAGTCTCAAGGTCACGTCTAGATAAAAACGGCTTTACTTTAGCCAAACGACTTAAATGATAAAATGAAGAGGATACTACAGTACTAGGGTTGCACAATATATCGAAAAATTATCGTCATCGCGATAACAGGACGTGCGATAGGCCCATCGCAAAGCGCATCAATAACGGCGATAAATGTTTGATTCAAACATTTCCATCCATGTCATACATCAACTTTTTGTAAACCAGCTCTGTTTTTACGCGTAAGTATTATTTGACCAATCAAATGTAGCCCTTCTGATATGCGGCCAATCAGATGGGTCTGTTCACGTAATACACCCGCCCCCTATATAGACCCTTACCCAAAAATTCCACTATCTCCGTTCCGCCCCCGTTTTCCGCTGCCGCTCGCTTCCCTTGTTCGTCATGCTGGCTCAGATTAACGAACACACTTTGTGCTGAGGTTTCTGGAATCAGCGCTGCTTTCAAATGTGAATGTGAGTCCGCTCTGTGCTGTTAAGCAGCTGATAATAACCGGGCTGACTCCGACACGTGCCGGTGAACCAACCCACCTACCTCCATGTCGCTAGTGTTCCACCGGGTGGTGACGTTAGCCCCAGGCTTCGGTTAGCTTCCAGCTAAAAGGCTACAGCACTCTCCTCCCAGTCCCACCCTGCTAAAGAGGGCCTGGAAAAGTTCCCCCACACATCAAAGTGATTTTTCATTTATGAGCTTTTATATCCTTGTTAATCAGGATAGTTGATTTGCTGCTGCACATAAACTGTCAGTCAGAAGCTCTGCTAGCCAGTTATCTTAAGAAGAGCTAGTTCAATTTGTTAGCTTGTTATCAGAATCATAGTTGCAGTTTCATCATCTGAGCTGCTTTTTAAGATCTAGGTAAACTTGTTCAATTTGGGGTTAAAACAAACGTTTTCACATATTTTCCATGTAGTTTTTTTTTTTGTTTTTTTTTTGCCAGCTCCTCTTCTGAAAGGTAGACAATTGTTTTTCTCTTTCCCTCAGAAAATCTTAATATTCTCCTAGTTTGGCCCGGCACAGATCACTTCCCAATTACAGCAACAGCCTTATATCATAACCACATAAGTGGAGAAAATGTTCAGTAGCAATGAGAGAATTTGCTGTTGCATTTAAGTGATGTTAACTATTATTTATCATTTAAACTTATTTTCTGATTTTTTTTATTTATTCAAAAACCCTGGTAAGGGATGTTTTTCTGTATTCGGAGCATCAGAAAAAGTTTTATGGTGGTGGTGATGTTTTAAAGTCACTGAGAAACTGCATGCATGCAGTTTGTTGTTTTGCTGCTAATACAGTAGCAGGTGCAGCTGCATAATTTTGCAATAAAAATGTTATGTTGTAATAGAATTCATGCATTAGTTTTTGTTTGCTTTGAGCCCAGAGCAGACGTCACACGCCAGACGACATCAACACTGCATACTTTAGTATTTGTTCATTTATCGTGAGTAATATCGATATCGCAATATTAAGCACTGTTATCGAATATCGCAGATTTTCCTAATATCGTGCAGCCCTATACAGTACCCACATGAGCATCCATGCAGAATGCACTGTCCATCTTCATGCCAAGGTTGACGGCTGAAACACCCAAATAGGAGTCCAGTTCACCGCAGTCTGTGTTTGAAAAATCAACATGTCCGCTCGGACCAAACAACAGTGCCTCTGTTTTTTCCCATTGAGACACAGGAAGTTTTCTGCCAACCATATCTTCATTTCTGCCAGACAATACAAAAAAAATTTTTATCGTGTGATCACCGGCGCCATCTAGAGGCAAGTACAATTGGCAGTCGTCGGCATAGAGATGGAATCCAATTCCAAACTTTCGTAAAATGTCACCCAATGGGAGAATATAAATTGAAACAGCTCCTGTCTGCTATATTCACTAGAGTTCACTGTTTTAAAGTAACACAAAAATATATATTTTTTTTACTTTAGGCTAGCGCTTTAACATTGATCTCATTGTTGAGTTAGAAACTTGACGAGTTTCATATTTGGTACCACCCTGTATCCCTCTGCTGGCCAGCTACTGTATTTAACAGTTTTGTGAAGTGGGTGGGTGTTCTATGGGCCCTCTTATACCTGCATTACAGCTGTTAGCTATTTTCTGTGCAGTTAGCTTTTTCAGTTTGCTCATCGTCAATAAAAAGCAGAAGAAGAAGTTTGCTTTTCTGTTGGCCTCATGGCGGAGCCTGGAAGTGAAACTAAGAGAGGTGAAGCGAAGAGCTAAAACCGAAGCAAACATTGGCGTGGCTTACTATAGTTTGAAAAAGCTGAAATAGACTTTGAGATCATGCGCTGATGGTGACCTGGCTTTGTAAGTAATAATATTGTTTGCCCAACATTGTGGATCTTTATGATTTGTGGTTTATTTAGTAAAACTGTGTGTTGGGTCGTTGGTAGCGCTAGCTACAGCAGGCTGCTGCAGGGTTGTTTACAGTAGCAGTAATTCCACTTTCAACCAGTAGGGTGGAGGAGCAGAAAACTGCTGTGTGTTAATTGAACTCAGGCCTTCCTTAATCTTTTATATCTGTACCTGTAACTAAAATACCTATCTACAGAATAATGGCTTTAAATCTTGAAACAGTCATTTAACCCCTTAATGCCAGATATATGAAATTCTAGTCATTACACCTGAAGTATTTGTTGTCTACTGATGATAAAACAACCATTATTTTACTTTAAGGCTCCCTTCAAATGTTCTTATTGATTGCACCTTTAGTCCTGCCCACTCATGTTTCAGAGACCTCTCTGGATGATGCCTCAAGGGTGCGCTCTCTCTCTCTCTCTCTCTCTCTCTCTCTCTCTCTCTCTCTCTCTCTCTCTCTCTCTCTCTCTCGCTCTCTCTCTCTCTCTCTCTCTCTCTCGCTCTCTCGCTCGCTCGCACGCACGCACGCACGCACACACGCAGAGACTAGGTGAATCTAGAAGAGCAGACTCATGCTGGCCTCATAAATGACATGAAGTGTGATTTAAAGCCTCTGCAGTGAAACCTGCTGACAGCCGAGAGGTCACTAGAGGTGAGGCTGTGAGACGCTGCTTTCATTCACCATCCACCAGGCTCAGACAGGATTCATGTTCACATGATAAACTCATTAAAATATTCTCATGTTGAATCCTAAGCATTAGTAGTGTGGTGCGTGGTGCTGGTTTATGAGTGTTTATTGAATTTATTAATATATGATATGAACCACTGGGTCGATTAAACTATCTTAGTCTTTGTTTGATGAAACAACAACTTAGAGTCAACTTAATTCAAGATGGCCCCCACATGTAATCAGTCGATCACAATGATCATGGCTTCAACTCTCATCGGTTTTAGGGCCGACACATAATTGCGGTTTAACAACGCGAATGCGTGTTTAAAATGTCTGCATTGATTTGAAGCATTGTGTACATCTCCTGAAATTAGCTCGACGCGTCCAAACGCTGCAATATACGAGTGACCAGTAGGTGGAGTTTACAAAGCGACTCCGTCTCTGGTTCAAAGGTCTTTTACACCATGTACGATACCTCTGCTGTCTTTTCTTCTGTTGTGATCTCTAGATTAATCAGTTAGTGAACTCTTCTGTACGGCTTGTTGTTGTCATCACCGACGTGGCAGCCCTGTTGGTGGCCTACAAGTCCTCGTTTCTACTGACAACAGCACGCTCAGTCTCTACAGCTGAAATAAATCTATTATTCATTTGATCGGTTACTACACAACCATTGTACATCGTTGCTGTGCTGTGAGGTGACACTCGTGATCACCAGGGAAATAAAGGTGGAAAGTGGGCAAATTCTTTACCGGTTTCCTGCTTGGAGGCACAGCCATGAGTATCTAGCATAACAAAGTCTCATCTGCTCGCTTGGATCGCAGCTGTAAGGCGGCCAAACTTCACCTTCCGGAGTATTTTCATTCTGGTAAGTTACAGATGGTGTACGTTTTTGTACATCATTTCTTTCCTTCAACCGAGACACAACACACACACAGAGGCTACACACACATACCGGCAGGCTAATACGGGCGCACTGACACACAGCACAGCTTCTCCTGCTACACTTCTTCTATGGGATGACGATTTTTATCGTTTGTCTAGAAAAACCAGCTAATAAAGCATTTACTTCTCATCGTTTGCGTTCACATTCACCCACACAACAAACAAGATAGCCGAAAATGTCTGTTTTGCTGAACTGCGGCGGCAACAAGTTGTCATCTGTGCTCCGGTCTTGGGTCTTTGACGTGGATCCAAACCGTTTATAATGCTGATTCTGTTCACGTACCGGCCCCAACCTCTTTATTTAACATGTCCCTGTGTATTCCACGTGCTGTTTGGGATTTTAACATATTGTTTAACACTTCTTTTCTCCCAAATCTGCTTCTTCTCTGCGACGTACTGTCTGTTTTCACCGTTTACACTCATTAGGCCATCAAAATGTCTGTGCACATCCCAGAATGCAACGCATAATCACGTGTGATCAACAAGAGCTTGAATGGATTTGTTGGGAAATCACTTTTTGTGTGTGAAAATGAACAAATCTTGTTTGTAATTGATGGCCCACGTTTGTGGGAGTATTTTGTAGTTCGGTGTCTCGTAGCACATGTTGATTGTGACTAAACGTTTCGGACAAATGAAGTGTAGCTGAGCAGTGAACAACGATGCCTGCACCAAGGCGAGGTTAAGTGTCTTCCAGGGCCTTACAGGTAATGTGATAAAAGTTGTTTGTAGCAAAGAGTCCATAACATCACGCATTCTGAGCACCAGCAGGCAGCCTCACCTGTTTCTGCATATTTAGGTAAAATAATCTATAGGAGCTCAGATGTGACATACGCCCGAGTGAATGTGCTTTTGATTATTATGTCATTAGTTTGTGTTGAGTGGGAGTGTGAGCTAGTGAAGACTTCTAGAGACTGATGTTGCCACAGGCTACACACACACACACACACACACATTTAAAGAGCGAGTGTGCCTCCCTCATTATGTGTAAAAAAGAAACAAGGTAGATGCTGGAAAGATGCTCTCCGGCTGTCTCTCTGGGACCCGCCTCTAATCTGCCACAAGCAAACAAATTAATTACGGCGTGCTTTTATGAGCTCATTAAAATGTCCTTTCCTCCCCCACGGGTTCCCTTCACCCATCCCTTCCTCCTTCTGCGATGATTACTCGCCTGTATTGTCCCATGTGGACATTTGTCCTCCTTCTGTCCTTAGTGTGTTCTCTTGTGTTGTCCTTTTTTAAACCTTCCTCCCTCTGTCCTTGTCCTCTTTAGGCCATCGATAGGTATTGCCGGGTGAGTGGAGGTTTCTCAGGAGTGAAGGATGTGTACTCGTCCACCCCCACCTACGACGACGTGCAGCAGAGCTTTTTTCTGGCTGAAACCCTCAAGTAAGTTGTTGGAGAAAATCGGAATTGAACCAAACTGGTGGAACTGATGTGATTGTTAATACTCGGTGTGGTCACATGGCGCTCTGGCTCCCTCTGCTGGCTGACACTTGTCTCCTCTGGACATGTCCTCTGTGTAACTGGATCTACTTCAGTGTTGACTGTTGTCTCCGTCAGTCCAGCTGATTGACGGCTCAGTAAAGCAGACGATCAATGCCCGCCCACACCATCAAACACCCCTCCAGAGTAAATGTCAACTCACACGATGACATTTCAGTCCTCGTGTGTTGCACAGCCTTCATGTTCCTCTGTAGCTCCTGCTGGTTTTCAGCCAATCTCATCAAAGCTTTCCGGTCTCTGCATGCTGATTGGCTGCCGATTTTTACAGAAGAAAGTCTAAATCTAACCTGAGATGCTGAACACAACCTCACCTTTATGTTAATATTGTTTTATTTGACGCACTCCACTTTGAACTGCACCAATCCAGCAACTGCTGCATTTAAATAACTAGTATTAAAGGTGAATACACCAATATTTGCACAAGAATAATTTCTGTTTTAAACTCTCAGTGACACACTTTGCAGGGGGGATTTGGTATTTAATTTTTCTTGGCGTCTGGAAAAACATCTCCTTTTGCCCCCCTTTCTGCCCGTTTATTTTCGTCCAAGATCATTACTGGGCTGGCCCTATTAAACACGTTCTACGCCCCTGCTTAGTAGACTTAATGAAGTATTTTTAAGCCAGTATAAAAATGACTGAAACACAAATTTACATATTTGAAATTAATGACCAATATCCTTGATTTAATTTATTTGTTAAGAACTTCAAGATGCATTACAGTGAACATTATAATAAAGTACATTTTTCTAGTGCAGAGAGGAGACAACCCATAGAAGCACTGATTTGATCTCATTTCAGGGAAAAATAGAACAGGTCAGATGCACCTAATAAATAAAATTACTAACATAAACTCAGGAATCTGTTTCTTTGCTTCATTGTTCTGGTGCTGAAAATATCACTAATGCAGATCAAAGGAGATACACAGATGAATGCACCTCTTAATTATTATTTGGAAATTAGTGGGTGTGGTTTACATCAATACATTATTTTAAATCTGAAATTGATATGGAATGATCAGAAGTTGCTATGTGTATTGTTTATTTGAAAACTATTTACAGAGCAGCCTCAGAATTGAGATTAAATATTTTTGATCACAATAGTAAAGGAACTATTACAGAACAAGTTTTTCAGTAAAATCAGAACATTATTATTTAAGTGCATGAATTAATGCATCTGAACTCATGCAGTAGGCACTAGGACATATGAAATACTAGAACCAGACACAACTTTTTTTTTGTTAATTTGATTAAACTGATTTTTTCCTAACGTTGTTGGCATATTTCCCCACACAAAGTTAAACAAAACAATGTTGATTGAGGAGGTGAGGAGGGAGAGGGAGAGGGAGAGGGAGAGGGAGGGAGGGAGGGAGGGAGGGAGGGAGGGAGGGAGGGAGGGAGAGAGGGAGGGAGGGAGAGAGAGAGAGAGAGAGAGAGAGAGAGAGAGAGAGAGAGAGAGAGAGAGAGAGAGAGAGAGAGAGAGAGAGAGAGAGAGAGATTTAAAATAAACCCGACCGACACAGCACGAGCCGTTTTCAGCTCTGTCTTGTCAAATGCACCACATACGTTACGAAAAAAGTAACTTTAAATATTCAACCGAAAAAGAGGCGAGCTGAAGAAAACCTAGGGAGCACTGAAGAAACGTGAGCAACAGTGAAGCAATCACAGAGAGATCCGTTACTGTCTGTGTGTGTGCGTGGATGCCTGGGCCGAGCGGACTGAGCTCCCGTCCCGGCTGCAGAGTTTTGTGTGTAGGGAGGGGCGGGCGCTCTATGTGACTGGCCAATCACAGAGCGTGAAGACAGTCAGTTACCCAATGAGGATTTCCCTTCAGCACGATTACAGTTATTTACGAGTTTTACACTCGTTTCATGCTCGTGTTCGTCAAAAATGCTTTATCCGTACGCTCATCCCTAGCTGTAACCACCCTGCCCTGCCTCCTCCTCCTTGCTGCCTGCCGGCTGTGAACACAAGCAACAACACAGTAGTTCCCGCTGCTTCTTCGGGAAATGGCACAAAAAATAAAAAATCAATAAAACTTGGGATCTTGTAGGCGTGGCGGTGGGATTTCAGCCATGGCAGGCCGCCACAGCTACGCCTATGTAAGGGGAACACTGCATATGTTAATAAAACCTTCTGGTTCTGACTAGCTGGATCCTGGACAGAGCAGCTTTACTAATACCATACATGCAGGAGTTGGAATCATCTAGCCAGGATGTAATGAAGGTGTGGATCACAGATTCCAGAAGATGAACAATCAGGGTGGCTTTCATTTATAAATTTGCCTAAGGTGGTAGAAGCAGGACCTGACTGTGCTATTGACCTGAGCGTCCATCTTCAGGACCAGGTCCATTTTTACTCCAAGGTTGGAAATGGTAGAGATTACATGAGGGGAGAGAGATTGGAGGTCAGGTTGCCGGGTCGCTCTAACTTTGTCAGGACTAAAAACAACGACCTGTTTGTTGCGGGAAGTCTTCAGCCAGCCATTCCTTGATATCATGAAGACGATCAAACAGAGTAGTCGGTGGGCTTAAGCAAAAAATAGATGTGGCAGTCGTCTGCATATAAATGGTATGAAACATGCAAGCATGCTGTCTGAGAATGGCTAATAAAGCAGAAAATAGGACAGTAATGAGAAGTAGTCCTAATGTCAGTCTAAGCCTATAGCAGCATAACTGCAGAGATAACTCTGGATAACCTAGCCTTTTAGATGGAGGCATGTTGGAGGCAGGGCCAGGGAGAGCCGTACACTCCACTTCCTTCTACTCCCCCACTCATCCACACCTGGGCTAACATCACTCAGATTTTAACCACAACCTCTGTCAAATAAAACTGTTTAAAGCCTAGTCTTAAAGGGATACTTTATTGTATTTTTAAATCGTTTTCTGCTAAAATGACCCTTTACAGCATGCATGTCAAACTCTAATTCACACCGGGCCCAAATAAAAACCCATCCCTTCATCTACAGATCTGGACGGCTGAAACTTTTTCTTTGGAAAAAAACGTATTTTTGCAGCATCGCTGAATGTGGAATGCACATTCACACACACGTACACATACACAAACTATTGCAAGCGCCTTAACAAGAGCTCAGTCAGTTTGTGTAATTTCATCCAATGGTTTACGTAAAAACTAACTATTATACACATGTTTGAAGCCATTATGCAGAGGTACACTGGCAACAAAGCTCTGCCTGATCAACACTATAAATGATAAATGATCCACACTTGTATAGCGCCTCTCAGAGTAAGGACTCCAAAGCGCTTTACACTACAGTGTATCATTCATCCATTCACACACTCATTCACACACTGATGGGGATGAGCTACGATGTAGCCACAGCTGCCCTGCCACTATTTAATTCAGTCATTTGTTATTCTCCCAATCAATTACTAACCAAAACCTCATGCTTTATGCAAAACATTAAATGATTTTCAGCATACCAATCTTTACAGAAAACATAAAAGCCCTAAAAAACTGCTCATAAAATATATTTAAAAACAATATTCACTTATCACTTAGAGCAGTGGTTCCCAAACTTTTCAGCCTGACCAACAGATGTTCCTTCGTATTTTTACGTTATTTAGAAATTTTCATTATATTTGGAAAGTTTTAATTTATATATAAATATATAAATCTCTTTTTAATTTTAATATTTTACTTTTTTGTATGATTATGTGGCACACTTTGACTTCCATACATAACACATCGGCATCTGCCCTTTTTTACGGCTTTTTTTTTTTTTTACATTGTCGCTACGTCTGTCACAATAGCAGGGTTTTTACCATCATTTCTACATCCATCACGTCCCAAAGAAGGTTTAAACCAACATCAAACCCAACGTTTGGAGCTTGTAAGCTCCACACACCTCTCGTGCAGCACCAGCTGTCTGATGCTGCAGCAGCGTCAATTGTCCCGGCTGGATGAGTGAATTTCTTCATCAGAGTCAATAATCTGCTTCATAATCAGAGTCAGTCATTACCAGACAAATTGATCAGTCAACAAAGACCAAACCTGCCGACAATTATACGTTTTATCTAATATTTGAGCTCTTCACGCTGCGCACATCTCCTCCTCTCCCCGACTGGGAGCCTCTCAGCGGGAGGCATTTTTCAAGCTCTAAAAACTCCCAAACTTTGCCCAGCCTGAAGGTTACACATCTCTACTATCTTCTGCTGTAAAGTAGTAACTTCATGAGGGATCATATTTGTAGATGAGACTTGTTAAAGTCAGCAATGAGGCTTTGGCGCTTATAACGAGTAAGTCCCAACACTGACAACAACGTACTGAATCTAGAACCAACATGCATAGACAGACAGATCGGTCCCGCCTACTTACACTGTTGGTCTTTTTAAAATATGCAGTAATCGTTGCTTGCCTTTTTCGCTTCATCCTGCATCCTAGCAGCAACCACTTTGGCACCTCTGGAGTTGGTGTTTGTTTACGTCATGCTGCATTCAATGTAATTGGAAAAAGGAGCTTCAAGCGCTTAACCTCCGATCTTGTTTTCTTTCTGGCCTTAGTTTGGGGGGGGGGGGGGGGGGGAATCTGAATCTGGGGGGACAGATTCCCCCCCCCCCCCCCCCCCCCCCCCGTCCCCACACTATCTGTGCTCCTGCCCTCCTATGTTCCATAACAGAGTTAGGAACATATGGAACAATCAGGTCATTGATGTGTGATGGAGCTGGATTATTAAGAGCTTTATATGTGAGGAGGAGGATCTTAAAATCTATTCTGAATTGAACAGTCTAGGTTCATCAGGGTTGACGGATAAAAAGATCAATCAGGTGGTTTTTACTTGCTGCTCTGTAGACTAATTCCGTCCTTTACCACTCCCACCCTCAGGTACCTCTACCTACTGTTCTCCAGTGATGACCTCATGCCACTGGACAGCTGGGTGTTCAACACAGAGGCCCATCCTCTCCCCGTCCTCCACCTGGGAAACATCACCCTGCCTGGCAGCGAGCCCGCTCAGCGGTAGACGGACCCGTCCTCCTCCTCAGCACCAGGGGCCATCACCTTTCTGCCTGCCTGCCCACCCACCATCACCGGACACACTTCCATTCAGGCTCTTTCTCTGCGTTAGGGCAGCAGTCCTGGTCTGGAGGAGGTGAGACGCCTCGGCTCCCCCCGTCTTCTGCTGTGCTGAACTTCTGGACGGGTGAAAAAGGATGGTGGGTGTGTTCGGCTTTAACGGCCTCCAAACCAGAGGCTGGATTTAGGCTTTTCTTATTTTCTCTTTTGATCCGAGTTCATGAAGGAGTTCAGTGGGACTAAACGCTGATGAAGGTTCTGTTTCCACACAGACACACGGACCAGTGGCCGTCAGTGTCTGTTGACTTTTGATTTGGACAACTTGTTATTGGGGACACAGGGTTGAGTCCCAGCCCTCCGCTTCTCCACCTTCTGTTTACTCTCCTTCAGTCGGAGCCAGACCTGTTGGATGGCGAAGGACCCTCAGCGTCCTCTGAGCCTCATTTTTCAGAATAATCACACGAGGAAAAGGATCTAATCATGGACAGCAGCAGGCCAACTCCCCCACATTTCCCAGTTCCCCCACCAGTGAAACCATTCTGCTGCTACGTGTTAGGAAGCTGCCTTCTCATCAGACATGGCGCCGTTTCCCTTCAGCCTCTCACTTCTTCTCCTTATTTAGCGTTTTTTTTTTTGTTTTTTTTTTGCGGTGAGAAAAGCTGAATGTTTGTGTTTGTGGTGGTTCTGCTGTGAGTCTGTAGTTTGTGCACTTTGTTACAGGTGGACAGTAGGGGGCGTCGCACCGAAGGAGGTGAATAAATGAAGCCATCATGTAACCTGCTCTCCGTTCCTGGTCGTTGGAGTCATGATAATCCAACATTCAGAGTCAGGTTGGGTTCTGATGAGTCTCCTGAGGCGATGAAGAAATGTTTCTGCCTCTTTTTGTCACAAATGTTTCAGAACAGAAAACTAATTTAAACACGAGGAAATAAAAACAAGCATTTGCTGTTGCTCCAGCTGTGTGTGTGTGTGTGTGCGTGCGTGAGTGCGTGTGTGTGTGCTCTGTCTCCTGATGGACCCCTGAAAGACATTTAGGAGACTGAATCCTGGTTTAACAGAGACTCTTCATTAGTCCCCAAACCCAAACTGGCTAAAGGGACCAGTTAGCAGTGCCACATGGTGCGATGGAGGTCAGTCTCTAGCAGCTTCTACTGCCGTCACAAACACACACACCTGCTGCTCTTAAGCTGCTAATTTTAGCTTTTGATCGTTACCTATTCAGATGTTTCCTCTTCAGCTCATAAACACAAAATGAGTGAAGCAGCAGAAAACGTTTCAGTATTAGTCTTCAACAGGATTTAGTTCACGTTCGGTCCTTAATCTCTCCATGTCTTCGTCACCTGTAAGGAGGCCTGGGCGGCCATGCTGTGGCTTTTGAAAACGGAGTGTTCTGTATTTTTACTGAAAGTAAAATGAAAGTATCTGTAAATATGTTTAAACCTGAGACACAAATTCAATAAAGATGTTATGAAAAGTGACCAGAAGGCAGATCGTGTCTGTGTGGGTTGTCCCACTGAATACCTGCACCTGTCTGGGCGTTGGGAAGGAGGAGCACCTTCAGGAGTCTGACCAGCCTTCCTCCTGGAGGTTTCCTGGACACTGGGAGGAGATCAGAGCATCTCGGAGGGATCCTGCATAGTCTCGTTCTCCAGGAGGAGCTGGAGCGTGTTGCTGGGAAGAGGGATCCTCTCCTACATCTGCTACCACCATTACAGATGATGGTACCAGTGATCAGCAGGTGAGAGGGTGGGGACTTCCATCTCAGGACCAATGCAGCTTCCTAAGTCCAGAACATTGGTTTGTACTTTCTACTATTTGGTGTCTTTCAGACTAAAATATCATTAGTCCCAGAGGGTGCTGGGGGCGGACTGTCCGGTGCTGCACCTTAGCACCATTGAGAAGAAATGTCTTGTCTTGAGATCCAATGTCTTTGAGATGTTTATTTTATTCTTTCTGATGATATTATCAGTTTAAGGATCGCCTTCACTAACCAGCTAACTACAAACCTTTTCACTAACCTGTCCTTTGGGAACATTTTGACTTTTAATATCTCATTTAAGTTGGAATATGGGGCATTTTAATAAAACACCATATTTAATTTTTAAATAAGCCTCCACGTGGCGTTCAGAGGTACAGAATGGATGTACAGTTCTTCCTTTAAATGCTTTATTTAAAAAAATCTAAATTTGATTTTGCCAGGCATGACACTGTTTATGTTTACATCTACCAGCCACTAGAGGGCACCATTGCGCTAAAGTCCACTCACCAAGGCGAGGCTGGGACTGTAAAATGGCAGCCTTGACCAATCAAGCAGCCGATTCTGAGCCCAGAAGATGTTCTAACAGTGAATACTGTTGTAAAATAAACTTATTAGTAGAAATTAGTCCTTATCCTGTACGATTTCTCTCTGAACATGGTGCTGGAATTAGTCAGCAGTGAACCAACATCCCGAAGGCTGGAAAATTAGTCCTGTTGTTGCAATACCACCTCTGAACACCAGGATTCGCCAGTCTCCTTGTTCCATATACAACCTTTGACATACATTACATCCTCGTTCCTTGGACAAGTATAGAAGAGTGTACAGCAGGTAATACAGTCGATAAAGACTGTTCTCCCGTAATATGTCCGGCCAGCTGATCCCTCATCATGCATTAATGGAGGGGAGTGCTTGCAAACTCAATGCTGTCCAGAACCACACCCACCGGCCCTAGAGCTTGTCATCTGGGGAGTCTCCAGAACTCAGAGATTGCCAGTCCACCTCTGCCTGCATCTTACAGTTTTTCTCAATTGTTTACACACATTTTCTGAAAGCATCCCTCATATTCTCAGCCTTAAGCCTTTTTGGTTCAGTGTTAGTCACTACAGACAGTATATGCATGCATGTATTGTAAAATATTTCAGAATATTGTTTTTACACTCTGAACACACAAATACATCGTAAAAATTGTTATTTTTCCCACAAAACATTGTACACAATGTATATCCCATTCCCAACCAACAAAGTTGCACACATACACTACATACAACAGAAGATTTTACTGTATACAGTTACAGTAAAAAGCAATAAAAACTATGCTGCATCCTCTCTTCTGTTGCGGTCTGGCCACAGCGCCTCATCCACATCACAAGCAATGTTGTCCCTGGCCAAGCAGCGGGGGAAATATCTCCTAGCATGGCGATTCTAGCCATGAAAAGAATCAGCTGCTATATCTCCACATGCGTCCTCCATAGCTTGGAGAAGAGGTATACGGGTTTGTGGCTGTCGGTCATACACCTTCCATCTCCATGCAGAAAAAAATTCCTCGATGGGATTGAGGAATGGAGAATATGGAGGGAGATAAACAACTAAAAAGCGTGGGTGGCCAGTGAACCACAGGGGCGTGTCCAGGGAGTGGCCTGGGGTAGCACATGCCACCCTTGGAATCTGATTGGCCACCCCAGGTGCCACCACACTAATTTACCTTTAAATAGGCTTTTCATTGTGCACAAAAGGCTTGAGGGTAAAACAAAAGCATAGCCATTGGTCCCACCCATGCACAAAGTTGTGCCTCACCTGGGCCACCCCATTTTAATAGATCTAGACACGCCACTGGTGAACCAGTTAGGAACCACAGCAACCCTGTGGAAACTTACGTTGTCCCAAATGACAACGTACCTCGGCTGTTCTGGGCCATCTACCTGATCTGGTGGAATGAGTGTGTTGTGTAGGGTGTCCAGGAATGTGATCAGATGAGCGGAGTTGTAGGGGCCAAGGGTAGCATGGTGATGGATGATGCCATGGTAGCCAAGCGCTGCACACATTGTGATGTTCCCTTACTCTCACTCCTCTGGCTCTGCCTCCGTTTCCAATGTTGGCATCCATTGCTCCAAAACAGAAGAGCTCACCTGTTGCCCTTTTACACCAAAGCTCTGACTGCTGATTGTGAAACTGTGTGATGGGTGTTTGCCCTTGTGATGAGTCAGTGTGCATATTTGAATGGCAGTGTCTTCCTTGTGAAAACAAGATATTTTCTGCATGAAAATTGAGCCAACAGCAGAGAATTGTGTGTAGTGTTTTGAAAAAAAGTGTGTTTTAGATTTGCAATTTGAGTTCAAAGCAGGATTTGTGCTTGTAGTTTAGCAGAATTGGTTAAGGGGGTTGGTGAATTGGTTACATGTTGTGGTCTTTGTGTCTCAAGTACCAGGAAATGTGTGTAAACAATTGAGAAAAACGAATGGCTAGGTTATACTGAGCATCTCTGTAGTTATGCTGCTATAGGCTTAGACTGCTGGAGGACCTACTGACCACTTTCCACACTCTACTACTTTCTTCTGCAACTACTCTCCAATAGCATTATTTATTGGTATTTTAGCTGTTAACTTTATGTTTTCTCTGTGTTTTTCTCCCCAGAAGAAGCTACACTGGCTGCTGAGCTGTGGTGGCCTCCTGGAGGGGGTCATCATCGGGCACACTACTGCTAACCACTTGATATTCTCCCTCTCCTGATAATAACATTTAACTTTTTTAACATAGAATGTGCTACTACTAGTTTACCTGTGGTATTACAGATTCACTCAAAAACAAAGATTATTTTGTTAAGAAAGCACAGCTCACTATCACACATTTAGACTGATTTGTGAACAATGTTTGAGAGAAATGGTAAAATTGTGTATCTGGAATGAATTTTAGATCTTTAAGTCCATCTCATGAAAAATCGGAGCAGAAACAAAAGTGTTGCGTTTATATTTTTGTTGAGTGTGGTTGACAATCCAGAACTAAGCTAACTTTTATAACTAGCCTGTTGAGTCTCTCTGTCTCGGTCAGAGCTGCCTTCACCTCAACAGGCCACAGAAGAGTGATAGAAGGAAATAAGCAGATGGGAATAACATCACCCATCATTACGTTAGCGTCAGAGTGGGGATGACTGAGGAAACTGGCTGAGAATCCGCCACTCAAAGTGAATGAATGGTCATGTGTTGTCTTTTTGAAAGACATCAACATTGTAACTCCTGTCAGCTAAACCCAGCAAGTACTAGTAACTCTCTCTAAAGCTTGTTTCACACAGAATATGGTATGGGTACAGTCTAGTTTTCATTCAGTTTCTGGACGAACTACCAATCACACTAATGGGGGTTCGTGTGCTGAACGTCTCTGGAAATCTGCTCCCATGGGAGCACCAAATAATCAGAAGTATGAGACATTATGTTTAAAAATGTACCTGTAAAAATAACATGGACCAGGGGTGGGCAATTATTTTTTCCATGGGGCCACATGAGAAATAGAAAATATTGTGGAGGGCCAGGCCAAAAGGCTGAAGTCAATTATGCATAATATTAATGGTATTTCTTTATAAAAAGCAGTAAATACCATCGTTTTTTCAAGCTGGTAAGAGTAGACTATATGTTATAAATGAGCAAAAAGGAAAAAGTGAGGTTGGCTTACAAAAATGTGATTTATTCAAATTTCCCAAGGCAATGGTAAACAAAGTGCGCATTTGGTTTTTGTTAAACATTTGTAACTTATATTAGTTAACAGTTTCAGTCACATTCACTCCAAAACACATTCTGAGTTTCAAATATTTTTGGAAAGAGGTTCTTAGCATTCTACAGACACACAGTATTGTCTGTAAAATAAAATCACTGAACTGTGATCTTGAGAAAGAGGTTTGAAAAAAAGTGTCCCAGTTCACTGCTAGTTGCCTACATTTGTGGTCCAAACACCTTATTTTGTGTTTTTAAGCAATTTTTTTCTTATTCAGTGAGAGAAATCTAGTCTCTGCTGGGCTTTAGCGAGTGCATCAAAGTCAGGTTGAATGTCTGAGGTGGAGAAGCGAAGCACAGCTGACAAATGATCATCAGTGAGAGGATCTATACCTGGATTTTGTAAACTTCATCATTGAAAATGTTTGTTCACAAATGTAGGTAGAGCCGAAGAAAACCAACATCTTCTGAGCATGTCTCCTCAGGTTTGGAAAGTCCTCCTTAAGAGAAGAGTAGAAATCCAGCAGAGATCCTGAATCTCTGCTTTCAAGTCCCAAACCCTCTTCAGCACTTTCCCCAGGCTGAGCCATCTGACAGCTGTGTGGAGTCCTCCAAAAGAGCGACAAACTGTCTGTGATTCATTGCCCGCGCCCTGATGAAGTTTATTATTTTAGTAACAACATTAGTATCATGGTTGATTTTTAGCACTGACTTGCACAACACATGTTGGTGTATAATTCAATGCAAAAACACCTATTTTTGATCTGCATCGATTTCTGTCACTTTATCTTGCATGCGTTTCAAAAGTCCGACATTTTTTCCCTGTAAGATTTGGACAACCGTCTGTTGTGACACCTGACAGTCTCTCCCATTTCAATCCCAGAGTGTCCGTGCACACATTTACCTCTGTAAAAAGATCACTCCCTGTCGTTGTCCCTTTCATCGACCGCATTGCTGCCAGCTCCTCTGTGAGCTTGAAGTCCGTTATCCCCTGGACAAATACGAGCAGCTGGGCTGTGTTGCGGACATCACAGCTCTCGTCTAATGAGAAAAAGTCAAAACTTGCCACTTCACGTTGCAGCTGAAGCTCCAGGTTCCCCGCAATGTCCTCGATCCTCCTGGTCACGGTTCGCCTGGACAGCGGGATTTGCTCAAATGCGCCTTTTTTTCAGGGCATATTAGTGCGGCAGAGTCCACCACTCTGTGCACTCTGACAAACTCTCCCTCCGAAAACGGCTTGCTGTTTTTAGCTGTTTTGTGGGATATCACAAAGCTGGTCCTGGTTGCTGCATCCCTGGATGTGTGAAGCTTAGTAAAACAGCCTTGCTGCTTTTGCAACTTTGCTAGCAAAGCTTCGGATGTCCGTGCCCTCTCAGCATCAGATGAGTTCTTGTATTTTTCCGAGTGTTTCTTGTTGTAATGCCGACTCAAATTGTAGTCCTTAAACACGGCAATCTCCTCCCCGCAAACCAAACACACGGCATTACCTCCGACTTCAGTAAAAAAACACTTAGCAGTCCAATTTTTGTTGAAAATCCTGCATTCTGCATCTTTTTTTCTTTCTTTTTTTTTCATGAGCGGACATTTCTGGGGCTACAATCACCATGTCAACCGCGGACACTTGTTGCTATACGTATTGCATCATTGTGCACGTAAAAAACAACTTCAAAATAAAAGCAATGCAGCCTTAGCCCATGCATGAGGTAAAATGAGAAAATACATTTATTTTGTAATTTCCAATTAACCTTACGCGGGCCGGTCAAAGTCAACCAAAGGGCCGTATTTGGCCCGCGGGCCGTAAAATGCCCAGGTCTGACATGGACCATCACACACTGAACTGATATCCTAGTCATTTATAATAAAACAAAAGACAACAAAAATTATGTGACAGGTTTTATTTAGAATTGCACTGGATGCACCCCCCGAAACACATCTCTCTTCCTGCCTGGCTGATATCATGTCTTTAACTTCATCACAGTCTGCAGTGTTCAGAAACTTTCCGGAGTTTCACATCCAGATCTGGTAGAATGCTGTGATTGGACTGATGAGGAGGAAGACCACAGTTTGGTGCCATTTAGACCAAACAAG